>NC_061823.1:16599478-16604478 GCF_019202785.1 Penaeus chinensis | reverse complement strand
ACTCTCTCTCTCTCTCTCTCTCTTCTCTCTCTCCTCTCATCCTCCCCCCTCTCTCTCTTCTCTCTCTTCCTCTCCACCCTCCCCTCTCCTCTCCTCTCTCCCCCCCCCCTCTCCTCCTCCCCCCCTCTCCCCCTCCCTCCCACTCCCTCCTTTCCCTCTCCCCTTTCCTCCAACCCTTCTCCTCCTCCCCTCTCCCTCCTCTTCTCCCCCTCTCTCACTCTCCTCTCCCCTCTCCTCTCTCTCTCCTCTCTCTCTCCACTCCCCCCCCTCCTCCCCTCTCCCCTCCCTCCTCTCTTCCTCGCTCTCCACTTCCTCCCCACATCTTCTCCTCTCCCCCTCTCTCATTTTCTACCTCTCCACCTCTCTCCTCCCCTCATCACCCCCCACTCTCTTCTCCTCCCTTCTCTTCTCTCCTCCCTCTCCTTTCTCTTCTCCTCCCTCACCCTCTTCCTCTCTCCTCCTCTCCTTCGCCCCTCCTCCACTCTCTCCACTCACCCTCCCTTCCCTCCTCTCCCTCTCCTCCTCCCTCCCTCGTCCTCTCCCCCCCTTCTCTCTCCCTCTCCCCTCTTCTCCCTCCCCTCTCTCCTCGCTCCTCATTATCCTCCTCCCCCTCTCTCCTCCCTCTCTCATCAACCTCTCTCCTCACAACTCACCTCCCTCCTTCTCCCCTCCTACATCTCCTCCCTCTCTCTCTCCACCTCCTCCTTCTCACAGCCCCCTCTCCTCCTCCCCTTTCCACCCCCCCAACCTCCTCTCCCACCCCCTCTCCTCTCCCAACTCCGCTCACCTTCTCCTCTCCCCCTCCTCCCACGTCATCCCCCCCCCTCCTCCCCCTCCTCCCCCCCTACTCCCTCCTCTCCTCTCCCCGCTCTTCTCCTCCTCTTCCCTCCCCACTCTGTCTCTCTCTCCTCCCTACTCCCTCCTCCCTCCCCTCTCCCCCCAACCTTCTCCCCTCCTCCTACCTTCTCTCCCTCCCCTCCGCTCCTCCTTCTCCCCCTCCCTCTCTCCTCTCCTCCCCCTCCCCTCCCCTCTCTCTCCTCCTCTCTCTCTCCTCCTCCCCTTGATCCCCTTCCTCCTCCCTTTCCCCTCCCCCATCTCCCCTCCCTCCTCTCTCTCCCCCCTCCTCCATCCTCTCCCTCCTCATCTCCTCCTCCTCCCCCCTCTCTCATTCCTCCCCTCTCTCTCCCTCTCCTCTCCTCTCCCTTCCCCTCCTCTCTCTCTCATCTCTCTCTGTGTCTTTCTCTGGTTTTCTTTCTCTCGTTATTTTTTCCTTCCTCGTCTCTCTTTATTTCGAAATCTTGCTTTTTCACTCACCCTTTCTTTCTCGAGCTCAGCTCTCTCTCTCTCTCTCGGTCTTTCTTTTATGTTCTTTCATCCTTTATCTTTCGTCCGTTTTTTTTTCTGACTCCACTTCCTCTCTTTCCTCTCCCCCGGTGTCTTTACTCTATGTTCCTTCTTTCGTACTGCCTCCTTTCACGTCAAACTCATTCACTCTCACTCTCTCGGCGGTACCACAACCGGGCTCCTATCTCACCTCACTCGACCGCGCAGGTGGAGCCGCGCCTATCGCGCACATCACATCCTCGGACTCCCTCTTCGACTCGCGCGGTCTCATGCGTCCGTCGCGCCTGGTCACTTCGTCGCGGGCGGACGCTCGGACGTTCGCGCGTCGCGGGCGCCGTCTCCGTGCGCTGTCCGTCGGGGTCGCCGCGCGTTCCGTCCTCGGAGAATCGCATCACTCGACTCGCACTCGGTCGGCACTCGGCGGATCGACTCCTCAAGGGTCGACTCGTCGTCGCGGCTCGGACAACGCTCGCGGCTCGTCGCGCGTATCGCCGCATCGCTCGACACTCTCGCGTCGCCTCACTCTCGCACTCCCTCGGCGCGCTTTCCCCTCACTCCGCTCGTCCTCGTCCTCGACTCGGCTCGCGCTCGTCGCCGTCGGGCTCTCACATCGTACTCCTCTCGGTCGTCGGTCACGCGCACTCGTCCGACTCCTCTCCACGCGTCTCGTCGGCTCCTACACCGAACTCGCGCACACGTTCTCGCATCACACGCGATCTCGTCAGTCACTCGCTCGCGCCGCAAGCTCTAACTCCCGTGCGCTCGTCGACTCTCACTCCATCGCCTCCGCTCGCGCGACTTCGACGCTCGCCGTTCCTCGCGCTCCGACTCGCACTCGGCGCCGCGCGGTCGCGGGAACTCGCGTCAGCGGATTCCGTCGGCGATCGGCTCGGCGGCTCGTCTCGTCGGACGCACGTCGCGACTCGCGGTACGTCTCGCTCGGCTTCCTCACTACGGGCGGACGCCGCCCGCGTCGGCGTCCGCTCCACCTCCCCTCCTCCGGCGTCCGACTCTCGCCGCCCGACGTCGGCGGGCAGGGATCTCCGTCGCTCGCGGCTCCCGAACGTCGTCACATCGCGGGTCGTCTCTCCGTACGTCGCTCGGACCTTCGTTCCTCTTTCGGCGCCTCGCTCGCGCGCGCCGAGCCCTCGCTCGGAATCCTCGACGCCGCCGATCGTCGTCGGCTCGGGCACGCACCGCGGACTCGATCGGTCGCTCCGCTCGCCGCCGGCGCGCCCCCTCGGTCGTCGGATATCGGGGCGACATCGCTCTTAGGGTCGGTCTGTCACTCGGCCGGTCCTCCCTCGCTCGACTCGCTCGACTCGTCCGCTCTCCGCGGCTCCGCCCGCGCGCGCGGTTCGCCCTTTTTTTTTGTTTCTCCGTCGCTGTCCCCTTTTTTTTTTTTTTCTTCCCATTTATACTCTCCCCTTCCCCCTCTCCTTCCTCTCCCGGCCCTCTGCCTGTGTCTGCCTTTCTTCTTTTTTTCTCGGGCCCTCTGTCTGCCCGGTTCCCTGTCTGTCTGTTTTTCCCTGTCTTTTCTGTCTGCCCTTTTCTGTTTCTGTCTGTCGTCGTCTGGCCTCTCTTCTCTCCTCCTCTCTTTTCCCCTCCTCCTCCCCCCCTCCCTCTCTCTCTCCCCCTCTCTTCCCCTCCCCCTCCTCTCTCCTTTTCCTCCCCCCCCCCCCTCTCCCCCCTCTCTCCTTCCCCCCTCCCGCCCTCCCCCCCCCCCCCCCCCCCTTTTTTTTTTCACCACGAAACCCTTTTTATTAAAATCCTCCGTTGAATGACAGATATGCTTACTCATTTATAATTTTTTAGAGCAAAAGTATGTCCTTAGCAGTAAACCGGGCAGAGTAAACGCCGATCAAAATAAAAGCGGGATGAGACACAGAAATAGCCCGCTGCCCAAACAGTGAAGTTTTTAAATTTCCTTGGGGTACCGTGTGACACGTTTTGAACTGTTTGGGTCTTTTTTTATCTTTCACGAACGGGTGCTGAAATTTTTAAAAAGTCCCCGTATTCTTTAATTTTTAAACATTTTTTGAAGTGTGTGTGTGTGTGTGGGGGTGTGTTTTGTTGGTGTGTTTTTTTGGGGTGTGTGGTGTGTGTGTGTGTATGGGGGTGGTGTGTGTGTGAGTGAGGGATTTAAGTGTGTGTGGGCCCTTTCTGTGGGGATACGTTGGACAGAAGAAAAAATTAAAAAAATTAAAAACATAAGCAAAAAAACGAAACAGTAAAATGCAAATTTCTCACTAAATTGAAAGTAACATCCGAAAAAACGTGAATATTATCGCTTCCATCGTGGATTTATTTTTTGAGAAAGAAAGAAAGAAAGAAAAATGCGGGGGGCCTTTTTTTTAACGAAGAAAAATGTTCAAGAGAAACAGAAGGAACGGAATATTTAATTTATGAAAAAATTTTCTTTTAGGTACAAAACAGATATCTCCCCAGCCAAAAAAAGAAAGAAAATAAAAAAGGGGGACTATTGTGCAAAAAGGAAAAGTTGAGCCGGAGAATAAAAAAGAGAGAAAAGAAAAAAAAAAAAAAAAAAATGTGAACCAGGTACAGAAAACCCCGAAGACCCGCGTGAAATCGAAGAAAATCCCCGGGGAAAAGGGGCAAGCCCCCGAGCTTTTCCAAAGGAGCTTTTTCCAGCGCCCGGGCAAAACAATGCATGTATTTTTTGGGGGGTCAAAAACTCCCGTGTCCCTGCTGTGGATCGGGAATTGGGGGGGGGGGGACTAAAGTCTTTTTTGGTTCGGGGTCGTAGCAAGAGTTTTGATCACTTTCGAACGTCGCAGCTGGAGTTTGGGAAAGGGCGCTCGTAGAGAGTTTCGGACCCGCTAAACATCGAAAGCTGGAGCCCCAAACTGCTCGAACGTCGTAGCAGGGTTCGACGCTCAACGTACCCAGCTGAAAAAATCGAACACCTTCGAAGCTCGCACCAGCATTTTTTCGAGGGCACCTGTGGGCCCTTAGTGGAGTTCGGACGCGCCGAACGTCGCAGTTTAGCTTTTCGACGCGTTTGGGAACGCCGAGCTATTTTTCGGACGCGCTAAAAAACCCCTTTTTTTTGGCAAAATATCCTATGAGAAATACTTGATATAAAAACCCAAAAACACACTCCCAAATTAACATCCATAATAAAAGGCATGCTAATTGAGGGTTTTTTTGTTTTGGGGATAGCCAGTGATTGAGCGCTCCCTTTTGTAAACAAAACCCTCCCCCTCGTTCTATCTGTCGCCCCCTCTCATACCCCCCTACACACTTTGATTTAATATAAATATATAAAAATAAAAATATGTATATTAGGGTATATAATGAAAACACATTTAAAAATGTTAATATAACATAAATAAAATATATATATATATATAAAAATATATAAATATATATATATGCTACACAGTATACAGTGTTATATATTTTAAATAAAATATTAATATATAATATAAAATATTATTTATTTTATTATATATATATATAAAAATAAAATGAAATACAATTAATAAAATAAATATGTATATATATATTAATAAATATATATATTATATATATATATATAGTATATATAGGTAAAAATTATTAAAAATTTATTTTTTAAAATTTAAAATATAATAAAAAACTATTAAATAGTTATAAATATTTATATTTATTTA
>NC_061823.1:16589478-16591978 GCF_019202785.1 Penaeus chinensis | reverse complement strand
TAAGGATAATGATAATGATACTTTATTATCATTATGTTTAATAATGATAATAATGATAATGATAATAATAGTAGTAAGAAAAAAAACAAACAATGATAGTAATAATACTACTACAATAATAATAATAATAATAATAATAATAATAATAATAATAATAATAATAATGATAATAATAATAATGATAATAATAATAATGATAATGGCTATAATGGTGATAATAATAATAATAATAATAATAATAATAACAATAACAATAATAATAATAATAATAATAATAATAATAATAATCATAATAATAATAATAATAATAATAACAGTAATGATAATAGTGATAATGATGATAATAATAATAATAACAATAAGGATGATAGTGATAATGATAATAATAATAATGATAATGATAATGATAATGATAATAACAATAATAATGATAATAGTATTAATGACGATAATGATAATCACGATAATCATAATAATAATCATCATCACCATTATCATACTGACAGTACCAACAACATATCAATATTAATAATCATAATAACAGTAATCATAAAAACAATGATATTAATGATAAAAATGATAATGATAATAACAACCACACCAATATGGACAACAATAACAACAGCAACGACATCGATGAATAACAATAACAATAATACCATTATCCTCTTTTTTACTATCGATTTCAATGATAGCAATATCAGTGATAAGATGCAACATTGCAAACCACCTCACGCGTAACATATTCACAAAACACGATCGCACGAACGATTCAATATTTCGCCCCTCTAAACTAACGTACACATCTAGTCGATATTACGAATGCTTGGGAGATTTAACAAACCATGAATCTACATTACGCACGAAGCAGTAAAAGGGAGGATAGTGCAGTGGCTTGTTATTCCAAGCACGAACGAGGCCTACTCACTGCCCATTCCCAGATTCCTACTGAAGCCTGGGTCGCTACATAAAATCATTTTCAAACAGGAGAAATGAGATGGACGTGATCTTGGGTGTGTGTGTGTGTGTGTGTGTGTGTGTGTGTGTGTGTGTGTGTGTGTGTGTGTGTGTGTGTGTGTGTGTGTGTTTACATGGAGTAAGAAATAAATAGGAAAGTAAAAAGGTAGACAGATAGTTGGATAGCTAAGTAGATAGGCGGATAGAGGGATGGATTGATAAATGGAAAGACAGATAGATAGACCTATAGATAGACAGAACAAATGGGCCCACACACACACACAGAGGCACATATATACATACATACATACATATGTATACACACACACACACACACACACACACACACACACACATACACACACACACACACATATCAGTGTGTGTGCATGCGAATGTATGTATGTCATTATATAAACAGACAGATATAGCTAGACAGATAACCATAACATAAACACAACACAGACAGATAAAAACAAACACACACACACACAAAGCACAGAGAATAATCCCAGTAAAGTGGTTACTGAAGCGAAATATGCCCCTCCCCCCCCCCCCCCCCCCCCCGTTTCATCTCCGCCAGCTGCATGCCACTTGGAAGATGCAACTTATTATGCTAATGTGTTGTCGAGTGCTCCTCTGCTAGCGGAGGCGCTGACGCTGACAAATTCAATCTTCATATATTTATTGTAAAGTAAAGCTGACTCGCAGATTTTTTTTTTTTTTTTCTTGGGGGGGGGGGGGGGATTTTGGCCTGCAGCAAGGAAAACAAAGATGAAGAAAAAAAAAAAAAAATTCCGAAAAAGAGTATTCCTCCAAGAAGTGATTACGCTTATTGTTATTTTTATTATCATCATTATTATTGTTATTATTATTAAAATAATATTATTATTGTTATTATTACTATTATTATCATTATTATAATTATTATTATTATTATAGTTATTATTGTTATTATTATTACTATTATTTGTATTATTGTTATTATTATCATTATTATTTTTATTATGATTTCTATTATTATTACTATTATTATTAATATGATTTCCATTTTTATTGTTATAATTATTCATATTCATATTCATATTATTTTTGTCATTATTGCTAATACTAATATTATAATTAATATTTTCATAATTATTGCTATCAATACTATTATTATTTTTATTATTATCATTATTATTATCATCATCATCATTATTATTATTATTATTATTGATATTATCATCATCACCATTATCACTATTAGTATTATTATCATTATTTTGTTATTGTTATTATCATTATCAATAATATTAATATTATATTATTAAATAATATTATCATTATAACCATTATTATGATATTATTATCATCATCATTGGTAAGCCATATAAAGATAAACGCTGAATAAAAGACAGCTAAGTAAAAAAATAAAATAAAAGTCAAATTCAATTCACTCCGTAAAAAATATATTATCTGAACTTATCAAGAGCCGAAGGCAATCTATTCCAAAGTCTACAAATAGCAGTAAAAAAGCATCTAGAGAACTGAGATGTAGACC
>NC_061823.1:16559478-16561978 GCF_019202785.1 Penaeus chinensis | reverse complement strand
CCCTCCCCATTCCTTGTCACCCCCACTTCTTCCTTGTTCTCATCCCATTCCCTTACTCCCTTTCTTGTCATACCCCCTTATCATCCCCTCCCCCTTGCTTGTCACCCCCTCCACATTCATTATCATTCCCCTCCCCCTTTCCTTGTCCCCCCCCTCCCCGGCACCTCCGCCTCTTCCTTTTCATCCCTCCTGTCACCCCCACCCTCTTCCTTAACCCCACCCCCACCCCCCAATCTCCAACTCACACGCGTACCGTGTATCAACCTCGGCTCGCATTCCCTTTCCTGACAACCAGACCGTTCTCGAAGCTGCCACCGGGAGTCCGTCTTGTCTGCAGGAATAGACTGAAGAAGTACCAAACACCAGGAACATTGACAGGTGGCTAGTGGCTGTTGTGAGAGCGAGGGACGAGGTCGTGAATATGAATGTGGTTCCGTACAAAAAGCATAGGCCAGAACAGAGGCAGTCGGGTTCAGGCAATATCGGTCTTGTTGGGGGGAAGCTCGGTCGGGGGAAAAGGGAAGCTGTTTGGATGTCGGTCTGCTTGTGGTATCACACACACACACACACACACACACACACACACACACACACACACACACACACACACATACACATATATACACACACTCAACCACACACACACACACACACACACACACACACTCAACCACACACACACACACACACACACACACACACACAAACACACACACACACACACACACACACACACACACACAAACACACACTGGAAATACTAAAAGCCGAAAAGTGTTTAAAATGGACAAATAGACAAATAATCACCGAATGAACGATGTACGGACAATGTACGGACTAACAGAAATAGAACACCTGCATGAAAAATATGCAGTGAATAAAATATACACTTAGACTCCCGTATCTAAAATAAAGGTTAATCCATCTTACTCCTTCCACGCAATTACCCACGAAATATGATCCAGAGAAATATGGCCTTATTTTCCCGCAGATTAATTTCACCTTTCAAGTCCAGAGATACTTTACGCAACTGAAGGAAATAAAAAAAAAAAAAAATTCCTTACAGCACTGGTCATTAAACAATATTAGTACAAATCCTGAAAGTCTAAGTATGTGAAAAGTGCCCATATTTTCATTAATACATTATCATACTTTAACCTATCATTAAACGTATGACAGTGAGTATGTAGGTTTTTGAACTTGTTTGTACTCGCCTGATACAAAATAATAAAGTGCTAGGTATTGAGGAAGCCAGTGAACACCTTGGCCACCTCGTCAACACCAGGAAGGAAACTGCATGCTAATTTCGAAGCGAGAGGTCCCACCCACTTGTCCAGTGAAACAAGGAGAAGCAGAAATCCAGCAGGTCTACTCCTTCAATTATTTAAGAGCTCTTGTCGCCTTAGATGCTCGTTGCAAGAGGGGAATCAGGCGCGGAGTCGGACTAGCAACTGATGCATTCACCAAACGTCCGGAACATCCTAATGGACCGCAAGCTCTCAATGCAAATGCAAATCAGACTCGTTAAAAACCTTTGTACGCTCGACTCTCCTACATGTATCGCAGGATGCGGCGCACTCCTTACAGCGACCGAGTGTTCAACGAGGAGATTCTCAGAAGAGTCGGACAGAGACGCGAGCTTCAAGATTTGATCCGAGTACGACAACTCAAATTCCTCGGACATGTAATCCGTTAAATTCACATTAGCAGACCTTAGCCTAAGCGGTAACCTGAAGGCAAGTAGGCTCACGGTAGGCAGAGAATAACCTTCCTCGACAATATCAATATACAAACACCTCGAAGGGACAAAGCTCGACGGCGTGAAACATTCTTTCCTCGCTCTACTCAGCCATGATAAACTCATTTAGTTTTTACATCTGACTCGGTCTTCGTTCATATCAGCATCTATTCATCTAACTATCTATTAATCTATCTATAGGCACACATATAGACAGATAGATATAGATATAGACACACATATATATGTGTGTATGTATATATATATATATATATATATATATATATATATATATATATATATATATATATATATATATACATACACACACACGCACGCATAAATAAGTCTATATATGTATATTTATTCATCTATTTACACACACACTCACAAACATATTATGTGTGTGTGTGTGTGGGGGGGGGGGGGGGGTGTTTGCGCATGCATATGTGACTTTAGAAATTGAGTATGTACTATGCAAGGGAGCAGAGGCATTTACAGAATTCCACGCTGATACTCACACAATTGCAACGGCGCAGGTAATATTCATGAACCATTCCAGCTGCACTTGCCATCCCGCCCACGGCACTGATGAGGCACCCAGGTCTGTTTATGCCATTTGTACTTAGTTAGCCATTAGAGAGAGTGTGTTCACTTACATCTAACGTGGAAGTAAATGTTAATACTAATCAGCAAATTGTTCATAATGTTTCCCTCCGAATAGTTATTGAATGTATAAGCTACGAATGATATAAAACACCA
>NC_061823.1:16544478-16546978 GCF_019202785.1 Penaeus chinensis | reverse complement strand
AGATAGATAGATAGATAGATAGATAGATAGATAGATAGATAGATAGATAGATAGATAGATAGATAGATAGATAGATAGATAGATAGATAGATAGATAGATAGATAGATAGATAGATAGATAGATAGAAGTGATAAAGATGCTGTATAATGTGTTCATGTATGTAAATATAACTAATATGTATATGTGTATCCGAAAAATAATAAAATGAATAGCGATTCTGTATATTTGCTTTTCCCCGATAGACCAAAAAATCGTAAATGATAACAGGAACGTTTGTTAAGTTGTTAAAAAGTGTGAAGAGAAAAGGGAATAATTCGAGTAAAAAAAAAAAAAAAATTTGGTTTATTAATCATATGTGGTTATAATTACTTTTCCCACCGAAGAATTTTCACGAATGAAAATGTGGGGGAAAAAAAGATGGGGGGGGGGGGGGGGGCACTCCGGGGAGGGGTAATTTTGGCGTTATCTTTTTCGATGAAATAAAAAAGAAAAAAATCGGAGGAAAAAATATGGGAAAAATTTTACACAATCACATTCAAACATATTATATACAACATGCCCCAACAAAACCCACCACACGCCACCACACACCAACAAACAAAACACACACACACCCCGGGTGCGCATTATAATTTTATATATATATTATATATATATATTTATATATTATATTTCCAATATAAAAAAATATAAAAGACTGATAAAAGGTCAAAAATTACGCAAACACGCAACCGCACGAACTGCCTGCAAATACACACGCTTCCCCTGAACCAGCATTCATCATGAGGCAAGGAAAACCCCAAATCATTAATCTTCCTCTTTAAAACGCGGCCACGGGTTTTTGCTGCATGAAACATCAACCCGCCAAATGGTCAGGGAATTACCATCTCGTTGTATGAAAACATATATTAAGGTCAGATTGTAATGTAAAAAATCTTATACCCTTATAAGTAATTTTTTTTTTTATAAATGAGAAAGGTTTATGGATATTTCCCCATCAAACGGAAAAAAGAAAAAATCGCCTTAGCGCTTTCGATTTAAAACTCTTGGGTTTTTTAGATTGTGGAAAAAGGAGATGGTGACACCGAGAGGAAGTCTGAGGAGAGCCATAAGATTTTTTTAAAATTGATCTTAAATTTTATTGTGTTTCTTACAGTAATTGTGACATCCAAGTAAGTATATACGTACACACAATATACATAAAAAAACTATATTTATATATATTATATTCATATATATTTTTTATATATATTATAATATATTAAACATTAATACGGTTGTGGGATTTTCCCTTTAAATGAGTTATGTTTTTACTTTCTCAATTTACGTGGATAAAACGGCATCTCTGTTGCTTTTGGGAAAAAGTGGGGGGAGCTTTTAAACATTAAATGTGCTACAGTTTTAGAATTTGGACGAGAAATAGATATTTCCTTACAGGGGTTTGGTCAGTAATCTCTCCCCTGAAGTCGTTTTTAGTAACTGTTCATGTTTTTCTTCACTTATATCCTTGTCATTGTTCCTTTTAAGTAGAAAAAATTACTGTAGTCAGGGAAAAATAAACCTAATAAAAAATTACCCTAAAAGTTACATATATTTGGACATGGGCTCATGAGAAAAAACCGGTACCGAAATCGGCGAATCGGAAATTTGTTGATTGGATAACTATAATAAAGACTACCAACAACGACGATACTTTTATAATCCATATGTGTTTCCCCTCCCCCCCCTCTCTCTCTTCTCTCTTTCTTCTCTCTCTCTCTTCTCTTCTCTCTTCTCTCTCTCTCTCTCTTCTTTTTCTCTTTTCCTCTCCTTTTCTCTCTCTTTCTCTCTCTCTCTCCTCTTCTCTCTCCTATCTCTTTCTTTCTTTCTATCTCTCTTGTCTGTCTGTCTCCCTGTTTTCCCCCCTCTCTCTTTCTTCTTTCTTTCTATCTCTGGCTGTCTGTCTGTTGCCTGTTTCCCTCTCTCTCTCTCTCTATCCTCCCCTCTCTTCTTCTCTTCTCTCTCTCTCTCCCCCTCTCTCTTCTCTCTTCTCTCTCTCCTCCTTCTCTCCTCTCTTTTTCTTTCTTTCTATCTCTGTCTGTCTGTCTGTCGCCTTTTTCCGCCTCCCTCCTCTCTCTCTTTCTCTCTCTTCCTATCTATCTTCTCCTTGTCTGTCGTCCCCTTTTTCCCGCTTTCTCTCTCTCTCTCTCTCCTTCTCTCTCTCTTCTTTTTTACCCTCTTTCTGTCTGCTCCCTTTTTCCCCGCTTTCTCTCTCGCCCCTTCTCTCTTTTCTCCTCTCTCTCTCTCTCTCTCTCTCTCTCTCTCTCTCTGTCTCTCTCATAGTCAGAGTACAATTCCCGAAATCGTTCCTTCCTTTCTCTTCTCTTAATAGAATTGGGCTACGTACCTATGTTTTTTCTCCTCCTATACTACTACTATCAATCGAATGGCTGTCGCAGCACCCATCTACACAACCATTACATTCCTTGCTTTACACTCCAATTCCCACGGAACAATGTT
>NC_061823.1:16514478-16516978 GCF_019202785.1 Penaeus chinensis | reverse complement strand
CAAGTTACGACTATAAGAATAGTAGATAATGTAAATAAAATTAAGGCTATACAATATGCGTCAAAGCTTTTCTTGGGAAAGTCATTTCATAATACTAGCAACCATTATTTTGCACTTGATCCAATCGTTATGTTTCATGTGGCACTTACACAATTTCCATGCCGCAGGAAAATAATTCACTTCACTGTATTTTGACCCGAGTTAAATTGAACGTAGGTCAAGCAAAGGATAGTTTCAAAAAGGGAGAAAAATCTATGAGGAGCATTTTTTTCCCCCTAAAGAATAGTTTGAAAAAACTATGAGCAGCTTTTTTTTTACCTCTAGACACCGTACTAAAAATCTATAGCGCAGATGTGCTAAATCAGATGACTGTAAGATAATAAAGATAACTGCACCATTCGTAAAGGTAGAAAAAGTGCTATGTGACATTAAAGAGAACAAACACCTTTTCTTTGATTAATATTCATAATTAGTTCCTTTAAAATTCCTACAAGAAACAAACCGAGTCATACGAGAGAGGTTCTCAGATGCGATGAAATGTCTTATCATGTCCTACGGTGAGACGGAAGGGAATCATTAAACATGTATATCTTTTATCGTCTCTCATTTGCCTTCTCATTGTTCTATTAATCTATTGATTTAATTTCTCTCTCTCTTTCTCTCTCCCCATTCATCCGCTCATCCATCCATCCGCTCTCTCTCCTTCTGTCTGTCTGTCTGTCTGTCTGTTTGCCTGTTTGTTTCTGTCTCTGCCTCTCTGTCTCTCTGTCTCTCTCCCTCTCTCTCTCTCTCTCTCTCTCTCTCTCTCTCTCTCTCTCTCTCTCTCTCTCTCTCTCTCTCCCTCTCTCTCTCTCTCTCTCTCTCTCTCTCTCTCTCTCTCTCTCTCTCTCCCCCTCTCTCTCTCTCTCTCTCTCTCTCTCTCTCTCTCTCTCTCTCACTCTCTCTCTCTCTCTCTCTCTCTTTCTCCCTCTCTCTCTCTTCTCTCTTCTCTCTCTCTCTCTCTCTCTCTCTCTCTCTCTCTCTCTCTCTCTCTCTCTCTCTCTCTCTCTCTCTCTCTCTCTCTCTCTCTTTCTCATCCCGTCCTCTTTATTCATCATCTAATTATTCACAGCTCGGCATCCAAGACAACTTGACTAGAACTCCACCAAAGTCGTGATTAGATTAACTCCGTGATCATTCGAGATTCCAAACGTCTCAGTTGTGAAGATGGCTGATTCTGTTTCTGTCATCAAGTGGTAATGACACATGATTAGGTGAGCTGGTCATATCTGAGTCTATTTCTGTATCTATCTATATCTGCCAATTCACCTATCCATTTATCTGTCCCTGTCTTTATCTATCTATCTACACACCCAGACACAGATACTCACACACACACACACACACACACACACACACACACACACACACACACACACACACACACACACACACACACACACACACACACAAATTTATATATATATATATATATATATATATATATATATATATATAAATGTGTGTATATATATGTATATATACATACATATATATATATATATATATATATATATATATATGAATATGTATATAAATATGTATAGAGAGAGAGAGACACACACACACACATGTGTGCATGTATATATATATATATATATATATATATATATATATATATATATATATATATATATATATATATACATATATATATATATATATATATATATATATATATATATATGTGTGTGTGTGTGTGTGTGTGTGTGTGTGTGTGTGTGTGTGTGTGTATATGGGTGTGTGTGTGTGTGTGTCTGTGTGTTTGTATGGATGTATGTATACACAAAATGAGAAAGAGAAATACATGCAGATAAATAAATATAGATAATATAGATACAAATATAAATACAAAGATAGACATAGGCACAGACCTAAGCATTGACACAGATTTAAACAAATATGGATACATAAATAAAGCAGTGGAATATGACGCAAACTATGAAAAAAAAAAACATTAATCTGCTTACACTATCAGCCTACGCTTTTAGTAGGCCTAGGAAATTAGCAGCTGTGACAGATAGACAGCATCTCCATACTTATAATATTTCCCTAAATCTCTGATATTGATAACGTTTATTTTGCCAATATACATAACGAAAGTTTGATAAACACAAAATAAGAATAGAATGGGTGAGCCTCCTGAGGACACAAACTCTCTTAAGCAGGCACCTTATTATAAAGGAATTGATGTGTATTTATTCCAATCGCAAGCGGCTTGGAGACGATGACAGTAAGAAAGATAAAAACATATTTATATATATATATATATATATATATATATATATATATATATATAATATAGTATTTATATAACAAAGAACAAAGCGTAAGGACAAGGTACGACTTATTTATAGCCAGGATAATTTTAGGGGGAAAGGGTAGGCTATAAGTAAAGTTTTAGTTTTCGCAGACCGAAAGTTCGTAACAATAAGGATGAGAGGGGGAGAAGGAGGCAGAC
>NC_061823.1:16489478-16491978 GCF_019202785.1 Penaeus chinensis | reverse complement strand
TTTTTCCTCTATTTTTTTATTGTTATTGTTATTATTTTCTTCGTTTTTGCTTTACAGACGTTTTTTCAGATTGACATACGAATTCAACAACATTTCCAATATGATTTGAAAACATATATTTTTTTCTAGTTATTCGTAAAGACATTTAGAAACTAAACGTAGAAATGTACATACATGCAAATGAAAATGTTCGTAGAGCTGTACGAACATACTATATGTACGAAAATGTTCTCAGAAATACATATACATACGTTCCTGCAATATGTACTAATTCAGTCCCATGTTAATGCTTACTTTGTCCAAAATGTCAAGAAAAATTGCGAAAGACAGAGAAACATCGGTCTATGCAAAGGTGCATTTCTTTAATGAGTCTGAAATTAATACAATAACGACTTATATGATTATGTTAATACCCTTCCTTGTTAACGGTTTATAAAGTGTCATCAAAGCGCTATTAATTTTAATGATGTCATTATCAGTCAGCGACAATTCCTATTATGGCTATAAAGTTGATATTAATGGTGTATAAGATGGAAAAAAGGAAGATAAATACGTTGATGAGGAATGATGAATAAGTGAATCAAAGTAAGAAATAGGAAGGAAGAAAAGGGGGAATAGAGAGTAGGAGGAAGAGTGATGACGAAAAGAGAGAGATAAAAAAAAAAAACATCGAGTAAATAAATGTCTTTTTTACCCCATGGAATATTTTACATAGCTGCATGTCCAGCGCGATTTTTTTTTATTTTTTCCTTGCTAAAAATGTTCTCCGTTATATAATTTAAATTGTGCAATATGTTTGGCCATATCAATATATATTAACTCTATCAACCTAATTTATATAAACTTTATCAGTCAATTTTAATATATTTAATTTTGTCAATCGATTTTAGACTATATAATTTTACCACTCGATTTTAATCTGTATTAACTCTTTCCTTCTATTTTAATCCATATTAGCTATATCAATCTATTTCATATACTGTCATATGTTCCCTTTATTCTATAAGATACCTTTCTTTGCCCATACGAGGAATTTAGTCAATACAAACATCAATTTCCTTTTTTTTTCTTTTTTCTTTTCTTTTCTATTTTTTTCTTTATCGAACTCTCCTGCTGACTGTTTTCCATTCAAGAGACGCTGCTGACTCCTTGCTGCTTTACATGGAGATCGTATGCAAAGTTACCGACATCTTTTTTGAGGCAGGTGGCAAAGTTTTGGAGCACCGGATGAGCAAATACAGATATGATATTTTTTTTTTCTATTTCTCTTTCTCTCTTTTAGTCTTAGTTTTTTTTTTTTTTATGCACCGCTCTCCGACTAGAAGATTTTTTTTTTCTTTCTTTCTTTCTTTCTTTGTCTCTCCCTCCCATCCTCCCTCCTCTCTCTCTGTCTCTCTCTCTCTCTCTCTCTCTCTCTCTCTCTCTCTCTCTCTCTCTCTCTCTCTCTTTCTCTCTCTCTCTCTCTCTCTCTCTCTCTCTCTCTCTCTCTCTCTCTCTCTCTCTCTCTCTCTCTCTCTCTCTCGTTCTTTTCCTCTCTTTCTCTATTTTAGTGTTATTTATCCTCTTTTTTTGTCATGTATCTTTAGCCGGCTAAAAAACACATATGGAACTAGTGAAGCTTTTTATTCTTTCTCTCTTTCTCTCTTTACATTCTCCTTTCATGTCATAGAAATCAAAGTAATGACTTCAAAAATAAGAAGTTAATTACAATATGAAAAGTAATAACATGCAAACGGAATTAATATGAACCTAGAAAAAAAAAATACCCACAGCATTTAGCGTAAAATATATACAGGGATATTTAAACCTTAAACTCAAACACCTAATACATCACGGCAACGTCAAAAAAAAAAAAAATAAAAAAAAAAAAATAAAAAAATAAAAACGCGAGGATGTGATATATGACCTGGACGCCGTATCAAATAAAACAAAGGTGGAATAAGAAAAGAAGAAGAAGAAGAAGAAGAAAAAAAAACAAAAAAAGAACAGTCAAATGACCTTGCCAGAGTGAAGGGAAAAGTATCGAAAGATGGTTGTGCCAGAAAGACCAATCTGTACAACGTTGCATTTCAACAGAGTGTGAATTCATTATAGAAAAAAAAAAAAAAACAGCAGGATAATGGTGTCATTCTATTTTGTTGACGCTCTATACACCACTATCAAAATACCATCAACTTTAATGAAGTCATTGTCAATTAGAGATAATTTCAATCACGCCTATTTTGTCGTTGCTAATGACGTATAGGATGAGTTTTGTGTGCACACACACAAACACACGCATACATACACACACACACACACACACACATACACACACACACACACACACACATACACACACACACACACGCACGCACACACACACACACACACACACACAAACACACTTTCCGTCCAATAAAAAAACAAATATATTCCATTTGTTCAGTGCAATATATCTCGCACATTCATCAGGGAAACAATTCTAAAAGACTAAGCAAAATAAAGGGCTTTAACCCGT
>NC_061823.1:16481978-16484478 GCF_019202785.1 Penaeus chinensis | reverse complement strand
CACTCACACACACATACACGCATGCCCGCCCCCCTCACAAACATGGACACCACACACACACACACACACTCACACACTTGCAACCCCCCCCCCCCCCCGCCCCACACAAACACACACACACACACATACACACACACACACACACACACACACACACACACACACTCAAACACTTCCCCCCCCCCCCCCCCCCACACACACAGACACACACACACACGAATGAGATTGCCGAAACACTTTTGAATAAGAAGATTGTTTATATATGTGGAAAATAGCATACAATTCATGGCAATTGCCCATTTCCTCCCACTTAAACAGTCTCTTTGTCTTCGTACCGAAAATTTCTCCACATATTTAGCCAAAAATGGATCTCATTAAATATCGATTAAAAACAAATATACTATGCTTTGAAAACGGATGTATAAAGCGGAATACTTTGTCACCCTCAAACATATAATTACATTTCAGAATTTATCGACTTGATTTCTGTATTTGCATTCGTGAAAATGGGCCTTGTATGAAGCCATTATGTTGTCCCTCGTTATTAGCATCGAACACAGCGCACAAACAAATTAGTTTAGGATTTCATTAGACTGCCTGGTCACAAATGAGAGCAGGATTTGCATAATATTGTGCTATATTTCCAAAATCATAGTTCATGTATTTGGTCATAGTTTAGACAATATTTTAGTTTTAGTTTTTTGTTTCTATGTCCATACACACACAGGTGAATATATATATATATATATATATATATACATATATGAATATATATATACATATATATATATATATATATATATATATAACTGTATAGGGAGGGAGGGAGGGAGGGAGGGAGGGAGGGAGGGAGGGAGGGAGGGAGGGAGGGAGGGAGGGAGAGAGAGAGAGACAATGGGACACACAAACACACACAAAGACAGCATTCTTGTGCTTAGCTCTCTTTATATCACTCTGTTCTTTATAAATGAAATGGCAGGGCGGGCGTAGGTACCCAGTAGTATATCAAAAAGTATATCAAAGAAGCTTTTCAAGGAAGCGCGTTGGCAACGTGTCACTAGCACGTATTCAACAAAGCGTAATGACTGTTTCTACCTTAACAGCGTTGGCTTTGTGTTATATGTAGCCACTAATTGTGTGCAAAGTTCCTGCCTCACAGACCCTTGACTTGCTCGAGTGAAATGTTGTGTACATGTAATTTGAGGTAATTTAACCAGTGACATTGATAGAACAGAAAACGGAAGTTTTTTTTTTTTTTTTTTTTTTTTTTTTTTTTAATTATTAAAGATTGTTACTAATGGGAGTAAAATAATATTTAGCGTTGAAATGTGAAATGTAAGTATGGATGCTGATAGAGATGATGATATAATGAAAGGAAAGATTAAGGTGGAATGTAGCCATAAATACTGGTAAAAGAAAACGAACAATACCGTAAAGTGCAAGGTTAAAAAATAAGCAGATGTACTTATATAAGTGACAGGATAACTAAAGTAAAATCTAAAGTGAATTGAAACCGTGGATACTGAATAAATGAAATGATAAAAAAGTTACATTCAAACAACAAAACGAACAGTTATAATAAAGAAAGATATTACAAAAGAATTTGCTGGAATGTTACCACTGAGAAAATATCTCAAGAGGGAAAAAAACATATCTCGTATTGAGAAATAATAGAAGAAAAATGCACGAAAGAACAGTTAAAGAAAGAGATAACATTTTTGTCTTAATATCTGCAATATTTTTCCGATTCACAGACCAGTGTGCAAAGCGATTTCATTTCAGGGTCTCAAAATCACTCGGATGTATTTTTCTCTCTTCATATGAACTTTTAATATCCTTTTTTTCCTGTCTGTTTTCTCTCATATGTATTTTTGTTTTCTTATCTCTCTATCTATCTGTATATTTATCTATCTATCTATCTATCTATCTATTTATCTATCTATCTCTCTATATATCTACTGTTTTTGTGGATGAATGTAGATACGCATAAATATGAACATTCGTAGGAGGTTCACTGACTCGGCAAATAGGATTCGAAAATCTAGTAAATGCACGATTGTGTGTGTGTGTGTGTGTGTGTGTGTGTGTGTGTGTGTGTGTGTGTGCGCGTGTGTGTGTGTGTGTGCGTGCGTGTGTGTGTGTGTGTGTGTGTGTGTGTGTGTGTGTGTGTGTGTGTGTGTGTGTGTGTGTGTGTGTGTGTGTGTACACACACACACATACACACATATATGTATATGTATATATGTGTATATATATATATATATATATACATATATATATATATATATATATATACATACATTTATCTATCTCTCTATCTATATCTATCTATCTACCAATATTTTTTCTATCTATCTATTTATGTCTTATCTATCTATCTATCTATCTATCTATCTATACATGTATGTATGGACGTGTGTGCATGTGTACACTTCCATAGATATCATCAATAGATATAAACGCAATATTATGATTACTTTCTGTAGAGATAGTAGCGTGT
>NC_061823.1:16439592-16446878 GCF_019202785.1 Penaeus chinensis | reverse complement strand
AAGGAAAAAGAAGGGTTTTAAAGGGGAAACAAAGGGAAAAAATGGGAGAGAATATGGGATAATCTTCCTGTTCGCTCATTCCGTCTTTCTGGCATGGTATTTTCTATTTGAGTCATTTTATTTTCCTTTTTTTTTTTTTTTTTTTTTTTATTCTTACATTTGTACATTTACTTAATTTTCCGTTCTCTTTTTTCTTATTTTGTTTTGTTACTCCCCTTTTTTTGGGTTAGGGTTTTTTTATTTCTTTTAACAATAAAGAAATTTTGTTTTTATTTTCTGTTCTTTCGGTTTCCTTTCCCTTTTTTACCTCAGATGCAGATTTGCAACCCAACCCATGATCCTAAACAGGCAGATGCAACGCAACAGAAGCTAAAAGTCGTTTTCCGAATTCATAATCGTTCAAAATAACTGCTGTCGGGAAAAAAAAGTTAGGAATTCACTTGTCTTTCTCTCTCGTTTTCGATATGTCGTTTCAACTTCATTGTGGCTAATGAAAGAAAATATAAATATGAATGCGAAGTGATTTTTTTTTTTTTTTTTTTTTTTTTTTTTTTTTTAGATTAGTTTGGTCTTGGTGAAACACGTTTGATTGTATTTCTCATTTACACCTGGTTTTATAATCGTTTTTAAAGGGATTGAACGAAACATGTCTGTGCATATATAGAGAGAGATAGGAGGAGAGAGAGAGAGAAAGAGAGAGAGAGGGAGAGAGAGAGAGAGAGAGATAGATAGATAGATAGATAGAGAGAGAGAGAGAGAGAGAGAGAGAGAGAGAGAGAGAGAGAGAGAGAGAGAGAGAGAGACCAGAAGCAGTCAATTAGACAAACAGACAGAGAAAAAACAGAAAAAGTGGCAGGCAGAGACAGAAACAAGACGGAAAGACAAACAATCAGAGACAGAGACAGACAGGCAGACAGACAGGCAAAGAAATCAAGTACAAAAGTATCTAAGAAGCCCGACAAGTGGATGGAAGGGCGAGAAGAGAGGTCTTGCCGACACAGCATAAAGATCTTGAGAAATGACCCTTCAGCATCGAACAGCATCTTAAGCACGAATAACTAGCGAGAAGATGACCTGCTTCGTCGCATACGTTATACGTATCATAAAGATTTACTCTTTTCCAACAGCTATTTCTCGAAAATGACTACGTTTATGTATATGCTTGTTTTTAGGTGTGTGTACTTACTGATAGATACGTGATCCATGAAGTGATACATAACATTTCTATATTTCTATTTCTATATGTTGTTTTAACTTCCTGTATGTATTTGCCCTTAAGAAATAGATGTTTCTGTAAAATATAGATATCTATATATACGAGGATATTTCTTATATAACTGTTAATCATGTAGTCTCCCTGTTTTCGTAAATAACACTGTTTGCTATTTACCTGTTACTGAGAAAAAGGTTTAAAATACCTCTTCCTAATTGAGCCCATTTCGCTCGTTTTCAATGTACCCATTTAACTAGTTTATCCATCTAAGTTTACCACCAGAGCTAGTTTACCAATTCAAATGGCAAAAGAGATACGATTTATAAAGTGAGTTTAGCGACGTTGGGTAACTCCTCAAAACAATCGCAATACTTTTTTTTTTTGTCTTTAATTTTCTTCATCTTCATCTTTTCCTTTTTTTTTATATATTATAAAGAAACCTATCATGGCTTAAACATGCATTTTCTTATGCGGATAATTTCTTATACCCTTAGCCATCCAACTTTACTACCCAGATATATCTATTCCCTGAAACACTGTGGCATTTTCCTCCAAGATCCAGATTTATGCCAGGTCGGAAAATCCTGCGTGTGGCGATAACAACCAGAAAAAAAATGCCATTACGTGGATATCTGGTAGCAAGGGATATAACATTCGCTGTTTCTGGCAGTGATATCAGATACCGCAATGGTCCTAGGTAGAAATCTGTGTGTGACGTATGCAAATGTTGGTGGCATAATGTCGTTTTACGAGTTTTTTCGGGGATTTTGTTGTTTTCTTTGTTTCGGTGATTTTGTTATTGTCTTTGATTTTTCTTTGTTTCAGTGATTTTGTTGTTTTGTTTGATTCAGCGATGTTATTTACTTTGAGTTTTCTTTGTTTCAGTGATTTTGTTATTTTATGTTATTTTCTTTTCTTTGTTTAAGTGCTTTTGTTATTTTCTTTGAATTTTGTTTGTTTCAGTGCTTTTGTTATTTTCTTAGATTTTTGTTTGTTTCAGTGCTTTTGTTGTTTTCTTTGATTTTTGTTTGTTTCAGTGCTTTTGTTATTCGTTGTTTTATTGATTTGTTTTTATTTGTTATTTTCTTTTCTTTGTTTCAGTGATTTTGTTATTTTATTTGTTTCAGTGATTTTATTTTTTCCTTTATTTTTCATTGTTTCAATTGTTCCATTGCTTGCAGTACTTCGTATTGTCTTTGTTGTATTTGCTGTTGTTGAAGATGACAGTTAAACTGTTTAGCCCGTTATGATATTTTAGTAAGCTATGTATGCTCTGTTTGGTTATTGTGTGTGTGTGTGTGTGTGTGTGTGTGCGTGTGTGTGTGTGTGCGCGCGCATGCGTGCGTGCGTGTTTGTGTGTAAGAGTAAGAGAGAGAGAGGGAGAGAGCGAGAGAGAGAGAGAGAGAGAGAGAGAGAGAGAGAGAGAGAGAGAGAGAGAGAGAGAGAGAGAGAGAGATTGTTTAATTAGTTTTAGCTGTTTTGTTTGTGAGGACGTGTATGAATATCTATGTTTATAAAGAAGGATCTTCCGCCTCCCCTCTCTCCCTATCTATGTGACCATCCATCCACCTGTGTATATATCTACTTAGATATGCATTATGTCACCTCTCTATAGACCTATTTTGTACATGATTTTGTCTCTGCCTGAGTGTCTATTTTCTCTAAACAACTGCATTTCGTTCTCGTACATAATAGTGAATTTAAGAGTGATGATGACGATACCGGTGAACAAAATGAAGATAAAGACGAGCATGTATGGTAATGATGAAGAGAATAATAATAATAATAAGGAGGAGGAGGATAATATTGAGAATAATGACAATAACTTTGATGATAATGACTGAAAAATATGATACTAACGGTGTGATGGTAATAACAGTGTTGTTGCTAATAATGATGCTAATGATGTTTCTGGTAATTGTAATGATGGTAATGATGATAATGATAAAAATAAGAGTAACAATGACACTAATTGTAATAATAGTACAAACATTATTGACAATAAAGGGCAATGATGATGATGATGAAGATAATGATAATGATAATGACGATGGTGATGATGATAGTAATTCTAATACTAATATTAATACTAATGCTAATACTAATGATGATGATGGTTATGATAATCACGATGATATAATAACAATAAAACCTATAATGATAATAATAATAATAAAAAACCCATAATATTTAAAAAAATAAAAAAAAACAAAGAATAATAAAATAAAAATAAAAAAAAAAAACTGAAAAAAAATAAAATAAAAACCCAAAGAATAAAAATTAAAAAAATATTAATTAATAATTTTTTAAAACCTTAATGGTTAATAAAAAGACCTTTTTGTGATTGGTGATGGATTTATTAATTTAAATAATAATTTTAATTTTTTAATTTTTTAAAAAAAATGGGGGGTTTTTTAAAAATTTAATAACCAAAAGGGGAAAAAAATAATTTTTTAAAATAAAAATTTGTAATTTTTTAAAAATTTAACCAATGAAAAAATTTTAATAATTTTTTTAAAATTTTTTTTAAAACAATTGTAATTTAAAATAAAAACAAAGTAATAAAAATAAAATATAAAATAAATAAAAACCCTTGTAAAAAAATAAAACAAAAGGTTTTTTAAAATAAAAACAATAGTAAAAAATTTTTTAAAAATAGGGAATAAATTTTTAAATTAAAACCCCTTTTAAGATAATAAAAAATTTAACCAATTTTTATTTTTAATTTTTAATTTAAATAATTTAAAAATATTTTAAAAATTTTTTTTAAATAAAAAAAATTAATAATAATAATTAAAAATTTAAAATTTTTTTTAATAAATTTTTAATAACCCTTTTGAAAATTAATTTAAAAAAACCTTTTAAAGGGGGTTTTTAATTAAAAAAATATAATTTTAAAAATAAAAACAATGGGGGAAAAATTTTTTAAAAACCCTGGGGTTTTTAAAGGGGGTTTTTAAAAATTAATTTAATTTAAAAAAAATAATTTAATTTAAAATTAAAATAATAAAATTAAAAATAATAAATAATAATAAAAATTTTAAAAATAGGTAAAATAAAAATAACAATGGGAATAAAAATTAATAATAAAAACAATAGTGATAGTAATTATAATGATAATAATAACACTAATAATCAAATATTATTAGCACTGATATTCAAATAATAATAACAATGATAATGATAATAATAATAAATAAATTGAAAATAATAATATTAATAATAAATAAATAATAATGATAATGATAATGAATAAAATAATGACAATAATGATAACAGTGAGGATGATGAGGATAACAATAACAACATTAACAACAACAAAACAACAACCACAACAATAATAATAATAATAACAATAGTAATAATAATAATAATAATAACAATAGTAATAATAATAATAATAATAACAATAGTAATAATAATAATCATCATCATCATCATCATAATCATAATAGTGATGACAATGATGATGATAAAGATTAATATACTAATAATAATAATAATAATAATAATAATAATAATAATAATAATAATAATAATAATAATAACAATAATAATAACACCAACACTAATAATGATAATAATAATAACGACAATTATTTAAAAGATGATAATGGTGATGATGATAATAAAAATAACAATAATTATAGAAATAATTATATGAAATAAAACTAATAATAATAACAGTAATACTGATATTATAGCATAATGTAGCAGCCCATCGAACGCTGTCAAGAAGCAGAGAAACGTTGACGGTATTTACACGACATTCAGCGAGAGAGACGGGGTGGGGAGGGAGAGGGAGAGAGAGAGAGAGACGGGGTGGGGAGGGAGAGGGAGAGAGAGAGAGAGAGAGAGAGAGAGAGAGAGAGAGAGAGAGAGAGAGAGAGAGAGAGAGAGAGAGAGAGAGAGAGAGAGAGAGAGAGAGAGAGAGATTGTTTAATTAGTTTTAGCTGTTTTGTTTGTGAGAAAGTGTATGAATATCTATGTTTATAAAGAAGGATCTTCCGCCTCTCCTCTCTCCCTATCTATGTGACCATCCATCCATCCGTGTATATATCTACTTAGATATTCATCATGCCGTCTCTCTATCGACCTATTTTGTACATTATTTTGTCTTTGTCTGACTGTCTGTTTTCTCTAAACAACTACATGTCGCTCCCGTACAAAGAATATGTGTTAGTATTCTGTAAATGTATTATTTAGGAAACATCAAAATCATGGGGGGGGGGGGGGGCAGAGAGGAAGAGGAAAGGAGGGACTGAGAGAGAGAGAGAGAGAGAGAGAGAGAGAGAGAGAGAGAGATAGCAAGAGAGAGAGAGGAAGGGAGACAGACAGACAGAAAAAAACTTTCAGTCATGAAACTTCTCCGTATCAACACCCAAACCCACCTCGCCACGAAAAGAACGACGAAGATAAATATGAAATATGAAAGACACACGTTTCTCTATTTCTTTGATTCAGTCCCCTGGGAATAAACTTCACATAGATGCCATTCAAAGTTATGAGCGAGGAGTAACAAGTCTTGTATGGGGAGTGGACCAGCTGTCCTTTGCCGGGCTTTCAGTAGTCTCTCTCATCATTTTAATTACCTTGGAATTCTGAATTCAGTCTCTTTTGATTGAGGAAGAGAGAGAGAGAGGGGGAGAGAGACAAAGATAGAGAGAGAGAGAGAATAAGTAAGAGGAAGAAAGTCAGGGAGAGAGGTAGTGATAGTAAGAGTGAGAGTGAGTGAGAGAGAGTGAGTGAGTGAGTAAGTGAGTGAGTGAGTGAGTGAGTGAATGAGTGAGTGAGTGAGTGAGTGAGTGAGTGAGTGAGGGAGTGAGTGAGTGAGTGAGTGAGTGAGTGAGTGAGTGAGTGAGTGAGTGAGTGAGTGAGTGAGTGAGTGAGTGAGTGAGTGAGTGAGAGAGATAGAGAGAGAGAGAGAGAGACATTAAAGATAATGATAATAAAATAAAATACTAAAAAAAAAATAAAAAAACGTGGCGAGTAAATGAACCGTGAAAATAATAGAAACAAAAAATAATAGTCTAAAGTTTAAAGTAAGGGACGATGATGAAAACTTTTAATATCAGAAACAACAAGACAGTATTCATGAAAACATGACAGCAACTGCAACAACAACAGTAACAATAACAACAACAATAACCAACAACAAAAATATAAATAATAATAACCATAATAATGATTATAATTCAGACAGTAATAACAAGAAGTGATTACTAGGACCCATATTGATAGCACACTTGAATCAATCAAACGACATACGTCTTTACCAATAAATGAAAAACAACTAATAATTAAAAAAAAAGAAGAAGAAAAAAAAAAATATTAATAGATATTAATTTCAAAGATGAGAAAAATATTGTTTAGGAGAAATTCATTCTACCACAAATTATTACTTTATAGGGTTGCCATGTACTGCAAGATAATTTCTAACTACTATATTTTTATTATTATTATATACCGGAAGTTCGTGTTAGAAATTCCGATATTCCAATATATTTTCATTTCCTCAAATTGTAAATCAAAATAAGTAAATAAATATACGCATAAGGAAACAAAAAATAAAAGAAAATAAAGGAATATATATATATATGTATATATAAATATAAATATATACATATATATATATATATATATATATATATATATATATATATATATATATATATATATATATGTATATATAAATATAAATATATACATATATATATATATATATATATATATATATATATATATATATATATATATATATATATATATAGGGTTGCCATGTACTGCAAGATAATTTCTAATTACTATTTTTTTTATTTTTTATTTTTTTTTTTGTTACAATTATATACCGGAAGTTCGTGTTAGAAATTCCGACATTTCGATATATTTTCATTTCTTCAAATTGTAAATCAAAATAAGTAAATAAATATAAGCATAAGGAAGCAAACAAACAAACAAACAAAAATAAAGGAATATATATATGTATATATAAATATAAATATATATATATATATATATATATATATATATATATATATATATATATATATTGATTTCGGTTTAACGTCACGAA
>NC_061823.1:16412092-16419592 GCF_019202785.1 Penaeus chinensis | reverse complement strand
TCAAAATTGCGATTAAAATGCGAAATAAAAGAGAGAAGAAAAAGCGTCCGAAATAGATAAAAAAAATAAGAAAATGCGAAAATAAATAAATGCGTCAAATGTGCGATAAATATAAAAATGCGAAATAAAAAATAAATTAAGCGAAAATAGCAAATGCGACTAAACTACGATAAAATGCGAAATAAAAATAGAAATAGAAAAATCGTGCGAATAAATAGAAATGCGATAATGAAAAAAAAATATTTATTTAGAAATATGTACACACGTAAAATAAATTTATTTATTTATTTAAATATAAATACGAAAGTAGAAAATGCATTAAAACTGCGAGAAAATGCAAAATGCGACATAGAAATTAGAAATAAACCGATATAGCAAATAACATAATAAAAATCTGAAAAAAAAATTATCAAAATACAAACAGTAAAATTGCAAATTGATGATAATAATGATGATATTAACACTGGTGACAATGATAAAGATAACAAAAGTTATGATAATAATAATAAAAATAACAATAATAATAATAATATACTAATAATGGTGATAAAAATAATAATATCAATACTGCTACCTCTAATGACAAATAATAAATAATATAACGTAATATGTGATGCGCAAAATATAAAAACGACAGCGTGAAAATAACAGTAAATTAAACGAGATTAATTTATTACTAACATCATTATTACTGTTATTATTATTATTATCATTATCATTATTATCCTTATCATTGCTATTACTGTTAATATTGTTATCATAATTATTATCATTATTATTATTATTATTATTGTTATTATTACACACACACACACACACACACGTGCGCCAGTCCACTGATAGACGTATATGCGCACACACACACACACACACAGACAGACACAACACACACACACACACAAACGCGCGCGCGCGCGCGTGCGCCAGTGCACTGATAGACGTACATGCACACACACATACACACACACGCGTACTGTAGGGGTTGTCTGCGTCTCTTTCCCCTAGTTTGCGGGGCCGTAGGAGCCAACGAGACCTAAGCTTCCGGCTTCCTGTTCCGGCACAAAGAAAATGTCATTTGACGTTTGTCTCGTGCAGTATTATAGTTGGTAGCGTCATTTCATGAACAAAGAAAAGATGAGCGAATAATCTTTTGCCCAAAGCACTCACAAGGAATATAGATAATTTAAAACAAAAATGTGTAAAACTGATAAAACGTAAAAGTGAAATCATACGAGTAAATTAAAGTTATTATGGTAAATGTTACCGAGAGCGACGCATCCTCTCAGAGACTATGTTCCAAAATCAGATTTTTTGTTTGTTTCCTCTACCCAACGATCTTGGGGGATGCGTGGGGAACCGGGGGTTTTGGGGGGGGAATAATGGATGGCACTGGATGTCAAAAGGAACCTGCAGAAATCGAAGAAAGTGATTTATGAAACGTTAAAAAGTCGTTTTTTCGAAAACCCGAGCCAAATTTGTCCCGAAAAGCACAAAAAACGAAGGAAATCGGCCAGTGAAACTCTACGGACGCCCCGCCATCTTTGAAAGTCTACGGATTAACGCGCCAACTTTCGAAAAACTCTACGGGAATCAAACCCAACGCTCGGTAAAAAACTACGGGATTTCACATTATCCAGATCCCCTGTGGTAATCCTAAAATGCGTCCTAAACAATTAACCAACCTAACCTTAACCCTGTGGCTTTCATACACTATGATGTATATATTCCCTAGCCAGGGGGCTCTGCCCCCTGGACCCCCGTAGTATTATATGCGCCTAGCCGGGGGGCTACGCCCCCTGGACCCCCTAGTAATATACAAACCTAGCCTAGCCTAGCCTAGCCTAGCCTAGCCTAACCTAGCCTAGCCTAGCCTAACCTAGCCTAGCCTAGCCTAGCCTAACCTAACCTAGCCTAGCCTAGCCTAGCCTAGCCTAGCCTAGCCTAGCCTAGCCTAGCCTAGCCTAGCCTAGCCTAACCTAACCTAACCTAGCCTAGCCTAATTATATTCACCTAGCCAGGGGGCTACGCCCCCTGGACCCCCGTAGTACTATATGCGCCTAGCCAGGGGGCTACGCCCCCTGGACCCCCGTGGCTTTAAGAAAATACGATCTATATATTCCCTAGCCTAGGTGCTCTGCCCTCGGAACCGCCCAGGGTAAAACCAAATACCTGTATATTGCGAAAGATCGAACTTTTCTTCGCTTCCGTCTATGGTCCGAGTTCCTTGGTTTGTAATCACTTTTTCGACATTTGGGGCACTTGTTGGGCTCAAATATCAAGCTGAGATAGATGCAGATATCTAATTGTTCTATATATCCACTATACGGCCTTAAAAATGACCCGGAATCGACGCAACACTCTTAAAATGTGACACTTCTCACCGGTGTTTCGGAACTAATGGCGACTGACGAAGTGTCAAATCTCCCGGTGGAAAAACGCACATGCGCACATGGTTATTGTCCAAAATAGTGTAAATAATTACCACAGCACGTAAAAGAAGTATAATAAAAGTTAAACAATTCATCAAATACACGAATTCGGAAAATCAGACTCTGGTAATTACAAAATAATCGTTTTCACAAGCGCGTAGTAATACATGGACTACTTCGTAGATCGCAATGAGGAGTTACGCGTCACATTTGTTTTGGTCCTGGCAAGGTAAACATGGATGGGGACTTGGCCTCAGAGAGGTGCCCTGCAGAGCCTATTTTTGTCATTTCCCGGGAAATATGAGGCCGCTGCAGATTTAGTTGTATAGATTCCTACTCTATTTTTTATGCTCTACAAGATGGCAATGTCCAATTTGCTCTACCTCCGTGCGTCGCTCTCGGTAACATTAACCGTTATTATTAAAATAGAAAGAGTTAAAGTAAATTAAATGAACTATAAAACTTTATCTGATATATTTAGTTGGAAAAAGCAAACAAAAGGCAAAACTCAATACCATTATTATTTAAAAAAGCGAGAACACAATGAAATAAAACCTCCGGTAAAAGTAAACACAAATACACGTAAAAAGGGGCAATCTTAAATAAAACAAATAAAAAACAATACCTGATAAAACTGCAGACTCACTGTAAGATCCATAGTTAAAAGAACAAATAAAAAAAAGCACAAATAAAAATGACAAAGCCTGAACGGCGGTTATCTGAGGGATAGCCGACCGCAGGTAATGAGCCGATGCCTGTGCGCAACTCAAGCAAGGTGGTTGACCCCACCTTATTTATGCAAACAAGGTCGTGCGCCAGGAGATGTTCGCGCAGCTAGACTCATTTCATAGTTAAGTGTCGTCTGCCTTCTCTGAATATTTCTTTAAATACTAAAGTTTTAGTAATGGATTGCCGTATTTTGAAAAAGTAAAGGAGGTTAAATGAAGAAAAATACACATACAATAATATAAACACTAAAAGAAAAGAACAAACATACATAAATTCAAATAAACGATAAAAATATTTCCGTGGGCTAGCTGAGGGGTTTGGCGCCAAATGCCCGTTGTAGATTTTCCCTCGGCCTTGTCTGTCGCCATCTTGGGCGCCATCTTGGTATTCCCGTAGCTATGAGGGCGACCTCCCGACGTCATCCTTCGCAGGCCTCGAGTGGGACATCGGGATGTTGTACCATAAATAGCTTGGGCCAGATATCGTCAGGATACTAAAAATGTCCAGGGCGTCTCCATCCTCCTCCTGCAGCGCCTCCGTCAGGCAATACCTTCTACAGCGCCTCCTGCGGTGCCTCCGTCAGTATCCTCGCGTCCTGGTCCAGACTTACAATATTGGTCGCGGGGACTTTTCATGGGGGTTTTGGGTGATGCTGAGCGGGTATGGGTCGCCGGAAGAGGCAGTAAGAGCGGCAGCTCACTACAGTACATGCACACGCACATACACTCACACACACACATACACGTACATGCACACGCACATAGACACACACACACACACAAAAACACACACGTACATGCACACGCACACACACACACACACACACACACACACACACACACACACACATACACACGTACATGCACACGCACATACACACACACACACACACACACACTTACATGCACACGCACATACACATACACACACACACGTACATGCACACGCACACACACACACAGACACACACTTACATGCACACGCACATACACACACACACACACACGTACATGCACACGTACATACACACACATACAAACACACACACACACACGCGCGCGCGCCAATGCACTGATAGACGTACACACACTCACTCTCTCTCTCTCTCGTGCGCGCGCCAGTGCACTGATAGACGTACATGCACACACACATACACACACAAACACACACACACGTACATGCACACGCACATACACTCACACACACACATATACGTACATGCACACGCACATACACACACACACACACGTACATGCAGACGCACATACACACACACACACACACACGTACATGCACATGAACACACACACACACACACACACACACACACACACACGTACATGCACACGCACATACACACACACACACACACACACTTACATGCACACGCACATACAAATCACACACACACGTACATGCACACGCACATACACACACATACAAACACACACACACACACGCGCGCGCGCGCCAATGCACTGATAGACGTACACTCACTATCTCTCTCTCTCTCTCTCTCTCTCTCTCTCGTGCGCTCGCCAGTGCACTGATAGAAGTACATGCACACATACATACACACGTACATGCACACGCACATACACACACACACACACACACACACACACACACTTACATGCACACGCACATACACACACACACACACACGTACATGCACACGCACACACACACACACACACTTACATGCACACGCACATACACACACACACACACACGTACATGCACACGTACATACACACACATACAAACACACACACACACACGCGCGCGCGCCAATGCACTGATAGACGTACACTCACTCACTCTCTCTCTCTCTCGTGCGCGCGCCAGTGCACTGATAGACGTACATGCACACACACATACACACACAAACACACACACTCGTACATGCACACGCACATACACTCACACACACACATATACGTACATGCACACGCACATAGACACACACACACACACACACAAACACACACACGTACATGCAGACGCACATACACACACACACACACACACACGTACATGCACATGAACACACACACACACACACACACACACACACACGTACATGCACACGCACATACACACACACACACTTACATGCACACGCACATACAAATCACACACACACGTACATGCACACGCACATACACACACATACAAAAACAAACACACACGCGCGCGCGCGCCAATGCACTGATAGACGTACACTCACTATCTCTCTCTCTCTCTCTCTCTCTCTCTCTCGTGCGCGCGCCAGTGCACTGAAAGAAGTACATGCACACACACATACACACACAAACACACACACACATACATACACACGCTCATACACTCACACACATACATACACGTACATGCACACGCACATAGACACACACACATAAACACACACACGTACATGCAGACGCACATACACACACACACACACACACGTACATGCACACACACACACACACACATACACACACACACACACACACACACACACACACACACCCGTACATGCACACGCACATACACACACACGCACACACTTACATGCACACTTACATACACACACACGTACATGCACACGCACATACACACACTTACAAACACACACACACACACACGCGCGCGCGCCAATGCACTGATAGACGTACACTCACTTTCTCTCTCTCTCTCTCTCTCTCTCTCTCTCTCGCTCTCTCTCCACTCCGTTCTCTCTCTGGTTTATTATTATTATTATTGTTACTATTATTATTATTATTTTTATTATTATCATTATCCTTATTATTGCTATTACTGTTAATATTGTTATCATAATTATTATCATTATTATTATTTTTATTATTGTTATTATTACACACACACGTGCGCCAGTGCACTGATAGACGTATATGCGCACACACACACACACACAGACAGACACAACACACACACACACACACACACACACGCGCGCGCGTGCGCCAGTGCACTGATAGACGTACATGCACACACACATACACACACACGTACATGCACACGCACATACACTCACACACATACACGTACATGCATACACACATACACGTACATGCACACGTACATAGACACACACACACAAACACACACACGTACATGCACATGCTCATACACACACACACGTACATGCACATGCACATACACACACACACACACACGTACATGCACACACACACACACACACACACACACACACGTACATGCACACGCACAAACACACACACACACACACACACACACTTAAATGCACACGCACATACACACACACACATACACACTTACATGCACACGCACATACACACACACACACACACGTACATGCACACGTACATACACACACATACAAACACACACACACACACACAAACGCGCGCGCGCAATGCACTGATAGACGTACACTTACTCACTCTCTCTCTCTCTCTCGTGCGCGCGCCAGTGCACTGATAGACGTACATGCACACACACATACACACACAAACACACACACACGTACATGCACACGCACATACACTCACACACACATACACGTACATGCACACGCACATAGACACACACACACACAAACACACACACGTACATGCAGACGCACATACACACACACACACACACGTACATGCACACGAACACACACACACACACACACACACACGTACATGCACACGCACATACACACAAACACACACACACACACACACACACACTTACATGCACACGCACATACAAATCACACACACACGTACATGCACACGCACATACACACACATGCAAACACACACACACGCGCGCGCGCGCCAATGCACTAATAGACGTACACTCACTCTCTCTCTCTCTCTCTCTCTCTCTCTCTCTCGTGTGCGCGCCAGTGCACTGATAGAAGTACATGCACACTCACATACACACACAAACACACACACACGTACATACACACGCACATACACTCACACACACACATACACGTACATGCACACGCACATAGACACACACACACACACAAACACACACACGTACATGCAGACGCACATACACACACACACACACACGTACATGCACGCACACACACACACACACACACACACACACACCCGTACATGCACACGCACATACACACACACACACACACTTACATGCACACTTACATACACACACACGTACATGCACACGCACATACACACACATACAAACACACACACACACACGCGCGCGCGCCAATGCACTGATAGACGTACAGTCACTCTCTCTCTCTCTCTCCACTCCGTTCTCTCTCTCTCTCTCTTTCTCGCTCTCTCTCCACTCCGTTCTCTCTCTCTCTCTCTCTCTC
>NC_061823.1:16394592-16399592 GCF_019202785.1 Penaeus chinensis | reverse complement strand
GACCTCACCCGGGATGATCACAACCCACAGTAATCAAGTTATGACTACCTGCAGTGATCAGTAGACAGGAAGCTAACTAGGAGAACGGAAAAGTACACAGCAGGGTATTCGTATGTGCGACGTGATTAGAAAGTGGATGGGGAAGGAAGCGTTATAGAAAAGAGGGAAAAATTCGGAATATAAACAAGAAGGCAATGGAGATGAGGAAAAGGGAATAGGTAATTAGGTGTTACGGAGAAGAAAAGAAGATTGGAATAAAAGAGGAAAATACAATAGAGATGATAAAAAGGGAATAGATAATTAGGTGTTACAGAAAAGAAACGAAGATAGGAAAACAAGAGGAAAATGCAATAGAGATGATAAAAAACGGTATTGAAAATTAGATGTTACATCAAAGAACATAGGAATAAAAGATGAAAAGGCAATAGAGGAGAAAAGAAAAAGTGCAAAATCTGTTACCGGGGTTTTTCTCTTGCCTTTCTGACCCATGTATTGTTTCGTTGTGATTTGTTGTCTGTCTCTGTGGTCTTTTGTTATTGCTTCTTTGTTTTCCTTTTTCTCGGAGTATTTCATTTTCCTCAGTTGGTTATTATTCTGAAACTGAACAGAATAGAAGGCTTTTTCTTATTTATATGGTCTATATCTGTCGGTCTTTCGGTCTGTCTGTCTGTCTGTCTGTCTGTCTGTCTGTCTGTCTGTCTCTCTCTCTTTCGCTCTCTCTTTCTCTCTCTTTCTCTCTCTCTCTCTCTATCTCTCTCTTTCTCTTTCTCTCTCTCTCTCTCTCTCTCTCTCTCTCTCTCTCTCTCTCTCTCTCTCTCTCTCTCTCTCTCTCTCTCTCTCTCTCTCTCTCTCTATCCTCTGTATTCTTTTACAGTGATAATAACAGATAATATTGATAATCATTATCATATATGTAATTTTGTATCGAATATATGAAAACGTGTCCAGAGCTAATTTTATATATTGCCCTATCTAGTTGATGTTTGATTGCTACCCTCAATATAATACACACTTTTACTCTCGAGTGTTTTTAATGGAAACAGACAAAGTTAAATCCATCCTTCTTTTCCGATGATTTGCTAAGAAGTATATATGTCAAAATTTCCTCAAAATATTCAGTTATTTTAAGTACCAACGTTTACATAAAGCTCCCTCTTACTCATGACTGTAATACTAATTCATGATTATTATTAATTTCATAGTGCTGTGTATTTAGAAGTCTTCCTGAGACAGGGTATAAATCCTCCAGCTTATTTCACATTAACATTACACGGATATAGTCACGCATATATACTTAACGTTCAAGGTAATTTCCCATTAAGTTTTGCCTGTGCACATTGCAAAGGAAAGAGACCCTGCCCATCTTTTATGCCTCGTCAGGTATCAAAAGAAATGGTCAGGGTCTTGCCTTTATGACCTGGAGTAATGATTGGTTCTTGTTCTGCTCGCCGACGATATTGCTTGGGAAAAAGGTGAAAAATACTGAAAAAAAAAAACAGTATGGGAATAATGGTATAATAATAATAATAATAGTAATAATAACAATAATAATAATAATAATAATAATAATAACAATAATAATAATAATAATAATAATAATGATGATGATGATGATAACAGCAATAATATTAATAATAATAATAATAATAATAATAATAATAATAATAATAATAATAATAATAATAATAATAATAATAATGATAATATTAATGATAAAATAGTAATAAGGTTAATCAGATATTGAGAATTTAAGAATATTAATCGTTTTGGAATATAGTATTCATGCTGGCACCTTAATGAGGGGGGGGGGGGGGGTGAATAATAATGATGTGAATGATGAGTCATGGTGATGATGTTAATGATAATAATTATGATGATGATGGTGACGATGATGATGAGGAGGAGGAGGAAGAGGAGGAAGAAGAAGAAATGGAGGAAAGGGAGGAGGAGGAGAAGAAGGAGGAGGAAGAGTAGGATGAAATGGTGGCAGAAGGAAAGGGTGGATGGAGGGAGTGGAAGGAGAAGGAGAAAGAGAAAATAGAAAGAAGAGGAGGAGGGAGAGGAAGAAGGGAAGTAGAAATAGAACAACAACAACAACAACAAAACAACAACAGCAACAACAACAACCACAAAGAGGAGAACTATGATGATTCTGACCATCTTCACGCATCAGTGCGAGCTCTGCGTTCACGAGAGCGAAAGATTCTGCCTCGATCTTGCCGGAAAAGGATGCTCGATGCCGGAGGCTGACAGAATATTAATGTGGGTGAGCGTGAGGGAGATGGATGTAAGAGTAATGGGTGTTGGCGATCGTGATTTGGGATTTTCTTGAATCTGAAAAAAAGAAATGATAACTCGTATTGAGACAAATGTTTGGTGCTGACGTCTCTCTCTGGTTCCCTCTCTATCTCTCTCTCTCTCTCTTGCTCTCTATCTTTCTCTCTCTGTCTGTCTGACTGTCTGTCTGTCTATTTCTCTCTCTCTCTCTCTCTCTCTCTCTCTCTCTCTCTCTCTCTCTCTCTCTCTCTCTCTCTCTCTCTCTCTCTCTCTCTCTCTCTCTCGCTCTCTATCTCTCTGTCTGTTTGTCTATTTGTTTGTTTGTCTGTCTGTCTGTCTCTGTCTCCTTCTCTCTCTTTCTTTCTCTCTCTCCTTCTTCCCCTCTCCCCTCTCCCCCTCTCTCTAGCAATCATCTAAGTTACAATGAAGCGCAAAATCCCCCCGGTGTTCTATTGATCAGCTGTTCAGTTCACGAGAACAATGCCTTTTGAGAAGAATGAGAAGCTGATCCTCGTGTGCTTTCGTTCAATTAAACTATGACAGTGATTGTGATTGTGATTATGCTTAAAGCTGGAAAAAGAGCACTAATTAGGAGGCCAATGATGGAATAATTATATAATGATAATGTTGATAATGATTTTGGTAATTCATTGTTTTCATTTCTATTACCATTGTTACGGAACGTTTTTATTCGACTTGTTGTTACTATTAATATTATTATCATTATCAATTATCATTATTACTTTTTGTTATCATTTTTGTTATTATTGTTATTGTTATTACTATTATTATCATTATTGTTATTATTATCATTATTATTATTATTATCATTATTATTATTACTATCATTATTATTATTATTATTATTGTTATTATCATTATTATTATCATTATTATTATTACCATTATTATTTTTATTATCATTATTGTTATTGTTGTTGTTGTTGTTGTTGTTATCATTATTGCTATTATTATTATCATCACTATTGTTATTTATTTATTGTTATTATTATTACTATTATCATTTATTATGCTTATAATGATAGTAATATAATCATTATTATCACTATGTCCATAATTATGATAGCAATAATAATATTGAGGATGATAATAATAATAACAATGATAATGATAATAATTATTATTATTATCATCATTGCTATTATTATCATTACTATTGTTTTTATTATTACTGATGGAGATAATGATAATAATGATCACATAATTATCATTATAACTGTTATTATTACTACTATAATTATCAAGAGAAAGAGAGAGAGAGAGAGAGAGAGAGAGAGAGAGAGAGAGAGAGAGAGAGAGAGAGAGAGAGAGAGAGAGAGAGGTTTCCAAAATCCGCGCTCATGTCCCATTCATCTGTGCTATCGCATGAAGTTATCGCCTTTAATGACAAGCAGTAAGAAGGAGTTCACATGATAATCACGTAGGCGAAGTCTTTTCCCCTTTTTTTATCAATGTCTAATCGCGAGAGTGAAACATAATGGATGAAGAATAGAACGAAGAACGATAATGATGAAACCGTAATGTTAATGTAATCTATATATATATATATATATATATATATATATATATATATATATATATATATATATATATATATATTGAAATGTAACATCTGGGTTATTTCCTTAATGTAATATAAATGTTTCCGCTTAATCTTCTTTTTCTTTTTTTTCATTGTTTAATTTGCTCTCCATTGATAGTCTTTTTTTTTCTCTTATGATAATTGTCATTGGTAATTTGATTATCATAAGTATTAGCTACGTTACTCGGAATTATAATTATGTCAATCAAATATTACAGAATAGATTTAATCACCTAGATTAACATTATCACGTTATTTACTGTGATTACTACAACATTGCAGTATTTTATTGAGAGCCATTTATGAATCTATGAACAAAAATCACATACATTCGGAACAGGGATTCATAAATACATACCAGAGGAAAATAGCAAAATGATAGCCTGATGTGTATGCATAAAGGAATATCAGTGAAGAATGAAATATAAAAGTAAATTTTAAAAACTAAACGATAGATAACGGGAAATCTGCACAAATAAATATAGTTGGATTAATGATCTCCGGGAAAGATGTCGTGTTCGCTGTAGTTTTGTTTTGTGAAATGTCTCTGCCCATAGATGTCTCTGCAAGTCCTTAGCCACAATGGAGTCAATTAGTAAACCTTTTGATTTCACTTGATTTCATCTTTCCTTGGGTTTACGAGAAAAACGCCTTTTTTTTTTTTTTTTTTTTTTTTACTAATGCTATCAGTATCGAAGCTATTTATTTTAATTACAGACATTTTAATTAATAAACTGTTATTGACGTTACTAACAGAAATACTGAATACCAGAATATATTTTCGAAAATCAAGGAAAAGCAGGTGAGACAGAATTCGTAATTGGTTCATTGGTGACTTTGGTATTTGTGGAGCCATCTACGTTTAAAAAAAATAATGAAAAATTAAACTTACAGTGGCCTTGTGGAGCCATTTCTGTTTAAAAATAAGAAAAAAAAATTTCTATGAAACTCACAGTGGGTATGACATGTACGTACATGCCATCCCGGCGACTTTGGGTTATTAAAACATAAACCCATAAATACCAGGATCGTATGCAAGGTTTCTGGCATATAAGAAATGCCGAGCTACGTCCGTCCTTACCGCAAGGTCCAAGATAAAATATTCAACTGCCATAACCTG
>NC_061823.1:16377092-16379592 GCF_019202785.1 Penaeus chinensis | reverse complement strand
TTGTCATTATTATTGATCATTATTATCTTTATTGTCATTAATATTACTATAAATGTTCAATATTATTATATTACTATACATTATCATTAGTAACATCATCTTCAGAGTCGCCATCATCATCATCATCACTATCGTCGCCATTATCATCATCATAGTCATTATTCTAAACATTATCATCATTAGTTACTATTTCAATAAAAGCCATTGTAATTATGCGCTTAGGCTACAACTCTCTTCATACATATTGACAGGTTTGTTGTTTAATTGATCTGTCATCAAGGATAATAATAAAAAACAATTGGTTAGATTGTAAGGGTGGTTGCATTATGGGCTTCTATTAAATAATAGATGCAGGTTGATGCAAACCGTGCTAGTGTTTAAAATACCTCTACGATTTTTAAATGCATATGTGTTACTCTATTTTATTGCCAGTATAATTAGTTATAAGTATGTATAATTAATCACATTAACATTGACGTTGTTGTGATCCACTATCTTGCGATCTTTATATAATTATTGTCATCTTCACGATAATCAATTCATCAATAAAAATGACCAAGTTCGGTAACTTTGTGTCAGGTGATCTCAAACGGACGAGGGGAAGTGTAAAAGAGCTCAGAATTCAGTGAAGGCGAAATATGATGTACAGAAATTGAATTGCTGCTGCCTGAAGTTATGGCAAGAAAGTTAGAATATTACTGGGCCGTGATAAAGAGTGAAAGTTAAGCAACGGAGTGAGGAAGAGGGAGAGAGTAAGTGCGAGAAAGAAAAAGAGAAACAAAATTGATAAAGGAGGTAATGTGGAGGGAGGGGAGATGGCCAAGGCACTTGAGAACAGTTCGGATAACGGCGTTCTCTGAGAAAGAACGAACTTATCGGTCCGGAAAAATGGAAAAAAAAGAACGGGTGGCGGTGGCAGCCTCTGACAGAAGGGCTTCAGGACTGCCAATTACTCTTACTAATTGGTCGCTCGGCTTCCTACAGGAAATTATTCTACCAATTACTCTGCAGATTCTGGGACTCGTGACTGGCCAAAATTGTTATTGAGTTTGCTCAAGAATGTGTACATAGTAAGTGCTATCTCAGCTTCAGTTTAGTCTTTAAATATTTAACACACATGTATTATATCTGTAAGTAAGGATTAAACGAGAAATAAAATCAAAATGCCAACTCATCTACACAATCGAAGTATATTTACATAAAAATGAACAATACTCATATATTATATGCAGACTGAATAAAGACTAATCAAGAAAGATCAATAAAATACCCCATAATCTGTAAAAACTCTACATAACATGCAGCACCAGCCCTCGATACTCCGCGCCATCCAAGTGCCTAACACACGGTCGGTCGCCCAGTAATAACCCTACAGGATGAAGGTCTTCCTATCTCAGCGTAGGTCTTCCGGCAGTCACTCACCGGCAGGCTCATCCCTTTCCCCGGCCCGTCCTGCCACAAAGGACTCAAGAAGCAGAAGATTATAATGGAGCGATGCTAGGAGGATCGGCTAGATTACCCTGACGCGTGGAGGGGTAGGGGACGCCGGGCTTTCCCTCGCCCATTGTCTGGTAATTTGGTATTTTCAAAGGCACTTCGCCCGTGATAAGGGGAAGGAGGAAGGCGAAGTGGGAATAATGAAATAAAAATAAAATAAAAAACGCTTGACATTAAGGTAATGGAAATATAAGTTTCATTTGCTTCCATACAGGTAATAGAGAAGGGCATAAGTCCCCTGATGATAACTGTGGTAAGATAAAAATACACATATTAAAACATGAAAATATTAAAACTTTATAGAATAGTTGGCTATGTAAACTATATAGTTAACACTTTGTATTAATTGAAAAATTAGAGAGTAAAATCTCATAGAGCACTAAGCTAATTGCAAAACTTGTATAATGTAACAATGCACCGATAGTCTACATACTACGTAAAAAATATCTACTCGATGTTCTAGAGGACTTAATATAAAAGTGTAGACACTTCATTATAACCGTGTTCTTTCAAACTAGTGTAATAATTAATTCCGTATCAGTTCCGTTTATCTACCTTGCTTATGCTATTAATGAACCGTCAAACATTCTTTCGTAAACAGTATGTGTTGCGTTTTATTTGCTGTTTATTCCTTGTATCTGATTATCTTCTTGTAAACATGATTAGCAATTGTTCACGCTACAATAGAAGAGATTACTATCATTAACTTTAACATTTATCATTATTATTATTATTATCATTTATCGTTTATCATTATAATTATCATTATCATAATCATGATCATTATTACTATCATTATCATAATCATCATCATTATCATTACCATGATGATTTTTATTGTCATCATCTTCACTATAATCATAATTATAATTATAAGTGTTATTAATATTGTTATTATTACCATTAACATTATCATTATTATCATTATCGTTATCATTATTCTTATAATTATCATTAACTATCATAATTATAATTACACTTATTATTATAATTATCGTTATAA
>NC_061823.1:16364592-16367092 GCF_019202785.1 Penaeus chinensis | reverse complement strand
TCGAGACTGGTTTTCCTCCTCTCACTCAAGCTCAATTTTCTACTCTCTTGTGCACCTTCCTTCAGTGCCTCCTCATCCTCCGTCGCCAAAGGTTCAATTAAACCTGCAGGACTCTCAGTTTTTTTCGTTTCGGAACTCAAGGTAGTGGTGACTTTATTCTGAATGCTGGTGGTCTCACTCTGTGTAGTGGACTGTGATGATGAGCTCACGTCAGTAGTCTTTACTGTAGTTGATGTTTTAGAATCACTATCCTTGGGTGCTGTGTCTGCCTTTGAAAGTGGAGGCAAAGGTTCCGTTCTAGGCTTCCGACTAGGTTTAAGAAGGACAAAGTCAGCTTCCTGAGCATTGATATTTTGATAGACTTCTGAAGAGATACCATATGGCGCAGGATACATGAGTTCTTCTTGTAGATCCCCAGGAGTGAAGAGTTTTTGAGTGTAAGATTCCTGGGAAGGAGTTAAGAAACTAAACCAGTCTGGTGAGGTGAGAACGGGAGGTTTCACACTACTCCTCACCGTTCCTAGCACCTTTGCCATAGCATTAAGGCTGGGTAGGTCTTTGCCCAGGTCTTTGTAGGCTAAGGATTCTAAACCTGTACCAGAAGCTGAGCTACTTGTAGTTACACTGTAGGAAGATTCTGATACTCCCTGGGATCTTGCAGAAGAATTTGTGTCTGTGTTTTGATGGCAGTGATGGCTCTGTTCCCCAGACGAAGAGACAATAGGCGGAGAAGGCTGTGACGAGAGGCACTGATACTCAGGCTTGGCTGAATCAAGAGAGACAAGTGGAGTTCCCTCCTTTAGACGGATGGGAATGACAGAAGATACGGCTGTTTGAGGAAATTCAGGTAAACTGAAATCTCTTGGAATATAATTTAGATCAAGTGAAAATTTTCTTGGTGTGGAAGGCATCGAGGCAAAAGTAACACGAGTTTCACAACTTCCTTGGTCAAAGACAGGGTTGAGAACACCTGGAGACAACTTATGTGTGGGTCTGGCTGCACAGGCATGGCTCGTACCAGGGTTGACACATGCGCACTGTCCCGGCAGAGATGTTATAAGCTCACAAGACGTGGTATGAAGGCCCCCTGACATTGGCTGTGTCCTCACAACCTCTGGATTTGTATACCTCCTTACGAGACGACTACGATAATTACTATAATACTCAGGGTAGTAAAGGTTTGTACATGTTGTAGGTTCCTGTGCTGCTTCAAGGCTGTGGATACTGAAGGGTCCTCTTTTTGTTTTATCACAGTTAAGCTGATATGGTAGAGTTTTAAATATACCATCATGTAATGCCCCTTTTCCTTCAGGGAGACTGAAGGGCCCACTCATTTCTTGGTGCTTTTGGTTCTTTTTTATGGGTGTACAAGATTTAGAAAAAGGTCCACATGGGAGGGAGGAACCACATGTAGCGAGGATGGAGGAATTAAGCACTCTATTGTTGAAAGCATCTGAATAATGTACAATACTCTCTTTAGGTATATTTTGCGTTCCAGGGTTTGGTGAAATTAGGGAGACTTGTGGCTTTTCCTCCAGTGATATCAAATTCGCTTCTTTTTCACTGAGTGTTGAGAACTGTTCTTTTCTTTCACTTTCCTTTGATCTTTCCTTGTGACTATCTATAGTTACTTGTCCTCCTGACTCACTCGCCGGTGAACCGTCTTTCTCGACACTTAGTTGGTTGGCCTCCGACGATTCCACTGCTGTCATATCTCTGCCCTTGTCGAAACAGTCGAACGGGGAGATCGTCGAGTTACTAAGGCTCCTCAGCGCTTCCTGGTCGCTTTCGTTCCTCGTGTCAGAGCATTTCGGGGAGGCCTTCAGAGGATCAAACTCGTCCAGGTCTTCTCCGTTCCCCGAATCGGGAGAGAGTTCCTGGGAAGGCTTCTGATCTGCGAGTGTCTGTTGGGAAGTGACAGCGGATGGCGGCGTCGAGGAGAGAGCTGTCTGGAGGCATCTTGTTGTCAGTGTGGCTTCCATTACTGAGGTGTTGCTGCCGTCATATTAGCCAAACCTCTTTTCTTGTTCATCGTACACACTTACGGATGCGATACAGGATATAGAGTATGTATTTATCAACAAATAACTCAACAATAAAAATCACTTAGCAGCACACATTTAGGAATAAGACGTGTTGTGACGGGTTAAATACCAGTTTCTGATTTTAGATAACAATGATAACAAAGGTTTCTGAATAACACCATAGTACTTGTCGTCACCTCTGCTTCTTACCGATAGCAAAGTCAAAATACATTTTTTAATTCATTGTCAGTTTTTGTGTCTTTGTCTTAGTGCATCATAATGAGATGTCAGATCTATCCACACAGACGTCTAGTACTGACATTTACCTTTCATTTTTTTTTCTTCATTAATACTTTCCATTTGCTTTTGTTTGTATTCCTATGAATCGGCGAGTGTATTTATGCTCTTCGTTTATTGTGTTTTTTCTATTTCCTTTGTACATTTAACACCGTCAACACAACACATTATAAACACAT
>NC_061823.1:16347092-16352092 GCF_019202785.1 Penaeus chinensis | reverse complement strand
AACATATTAACACGGATAGATCCCCACTCTTCCAAACATTCCCTCCTTCGCATTCCTCCCCATCAGATTTCTCCCTATTCTTGCATCTTTCTCTCTCCTACTTATCTCTTCTTTTTTTTTTATCTCTCTCCTTCTCATTTCTTTTTTATCTCTCTATTCTCTCTCCTTCTTATATCTTTTTTTGTCTCTCTCTATTCTCTCTCCTTCTTATTTCTTGTTTTTATCTCTCTCTATTCTCTCGCCTTCTTATCTCATTTTATCTCTCTGTTTTCTCTCTCCTTCTTTTCTCTTTTTTATCTCTCTTTATTCTCTCTCCTTCCTATCTCTTTTTTATCTCTCTATTCTCTCTCCTCCTTATCTCTTTTTTGTCTCTCTCTATTCTCTCTCCTTTTTATCTCTCTCTATTCTCTCTCCTCCTTATCTCTTTTCATCTCTATCTATTCTCTCTCCTCCTTATTTCTTTTTATCTCTCTCTATTCTCTTTCCTTCTTATCTCTTTTTTATCTCTCTCGCCTTCGTGTCTCTTTTATATATATCTCTATTCTCTTTCCTTCTTATCTCTTTTTTTTATCTCTCTCCCCCTTATCTCTTTTTATCTCTCTCTATTCTCTCTCCTCTTCATCTCTTTAATATATCTCTCTATTCTTTCTCCTTCTTATCTCTTTTTTATCCCTGTCTATTCTCTCTCCTTATCTCTCTTTCATCTCTCTCTATGTCCCACGGACCCTGGCCATCAGCTCGTAACGAGTGGTCCCAGCGTGGAGGCCGCTCAACCAAGCTCCGTTTGTTCCGCTTTTGCGTGACTCCTCGGGCAGCTATGTTTTGCCCTCGGAGGCTACGCTGCCCTCCTCCCTATATTTCTTCCTCCCTTCTCTTCCTTCTTCCTTCTCTTTCTCCTTCTTTCTCTTCCTTCTTTCTTCTCTTCCTCCTCCCTTCTCTTCTTCCTTTCTTCTCTTTCTCCTCCCTTCTCTTCCTCCTTCCTTCTCTTCCTCCTTTTTTCTCTTTCTCCTCCCTTCTCTTCTTCCTTCCTTCTCTTCCTTCTTCCTTCTCTTCCTTCTTCCTTCTCTTCCTCTTTCCTTCTCTTCCTCCTTCCTTCTCTTCCTTCTTCCTTCTCTTTCTCCTTCTTTCTCTTCCTTTTTCCTTCTCTTCCTCTTTCCTTCTCTCCCTCCTTCCTTCTCTTCCTCCTCCCTTCCCTTCTTCCGTCCTTCTCTTCCTTCTTTCTTCTCTTCCTCCTTCCTTCTCTTCTTCCTTCCTTCTCTTTCTTCTTCCTTCTCTTTTCCTTCCTTCTCTTCCTCCTTCCTTCTCTTTTCCTTCCTTCTCTTTCTCCTTCCTTCTCTTCTTCTTCACTTCTCTTTCTCCTTCCTTCTCTTCCTCCTACCTTCTCTTCTTCCTTCCTTCTCTTTCTTCTTCCTTCTCTTTTCCTTCCTTCTCTTCCTTCTTCCTTCTCTTCCTCCTTCCTTCTCTCCCTCCTTCCTTCTCTTCCTCCTCCCTTCCCTTCTTCCGTCCTTCTCTTCCTTCTTTCTTCTCTTCCTCCTTCCTTCTCTTCTTCCTTCCTTCTCTTTCTTCTTCCTTCTCTTTTCCTTCCTTCTCTTCCTCCTTCCTTCTCTTTTCCTTCCTTCTCTTTCTCCTTCCTTCTCTTCTTCTTCACTTCTCTTTCTCCTTCCTTCTCTTCCTCCTACCTTCTCTTCTTCCTTCCTTCTCTTTCTTCTTCCTTCTCTTTTCCTTCCTTCTCTTCCTTCTTCCTTCTCTTCCTCCTTCCTTCTCTCCCTCCTTCCTTCTCTTCCTCCTCCCTTCCCTTCTTCCGTCCTTCTCTTCCTTCTTTCTTCTCTTCCTCCTTCCTTCTCTTCTTCCTTCCTTCTCTTTCTTCTTCCTTCTCTTTTCCTTCCTTCTCTTCCTCCTTCCTTCTCTTTTCCTTCCTTCTCTTTCTCCTTCCTTCTCTTCTTCTTCACTTCTCTTTCTCCTTCCTTCTCTTCCTCCTACCTTCTCTTCTTCCTTCCTTCTCTTTCTTCTTCCTTCTCTTCCTCCTTCCTTCTCTTTCTCCTTCCTTCTCTTCTTCTTCACTTCTCTTCCTCCTTCCTTCTCTTCCTCCTCCCTTCTCTTTCTCCTCCCTTCTCTTCCTCTTTTCCTCTCTTCCTCCTCCCTTCTCTTCCGCCTCCCTTCTCTTCCCCCTTCCTTCTCTTCCTCCTTCCTTCTCTTCCTCCTTCTTTCTCTTCCTCCTTTTTTCTCTTATTTGGTTCTTTCTTTCTCCCTTTCTTTTATTTTTGGTTTGATATTCTTTCTCTTCGTCTCCTTTATTATTTGCTTTTCTTACTACCTCTTTCTTTTCGCTACTGCTTTGCTTTCTATTTACTCTACTTCTTTGTTATCCTTCACTCTCCCTCTTCCTTCTTCTTTGTTCTCAATTTTCTTCCTTTCGCCTTTTGTTTTGTTATATTTTTTCCTCTTTTCTCCCTCTTTTCTCTTCTCCCTTGCCCTCTCTTTACTCCCTCTCCATATCTTCCTTTCTCACCCCTTTCCTCTTTCCTCCTTCTTTCTTCCTCCTCCTTTTTTCTCTCTTGGCTCATTCTCTCTCCCTACTCTTTCTCCTTGTTTACCTTCCCAATTTCACTCTTAACCCATTCTTTCTTTTCCTCCTCTTATCCCCTCTTCAATGGATTCCTTCTTTGTTCCTCTCCTCTCCGTTCCCTTCTATTCTCTCTTCTTTTTCTTCCTTTATTTTTTACTTCATATCTTTTTGTTTTCTTCCTCTGCCTCCCCTGTGCATCCTTCTCCTTCTCTTTCCTTTCCTCTTATCTTTTCTCTGTTATCTCTGCCTTTGTCTTCTCCGTGTCCTCATTACTATCTTTTCCTCCCTCCTTCTTCTCTCTGTTCCTTCGTCTCTCTATTCCCTCTTTTCCCTTTCCTTTTTCTCCTCTTCCCTCTATTTCTCCTCTTTCTCTCTTTTCCATCTTTTTCTTCAATCTTTCCTCCTCTTCCCATTTCCCTCTTACGCCCTCACTCTTTCTTTACCATCTTCTTCCGTCTCCACCTCCTTCTCTTCCCTCCTATCTTCCACTCTTTCCCTTCCCTTCACCCTTCTCCACTCCTAGTCTTCGTATTATCTTCCTCCCTTCTGCCTTCTCCCTTTCGCCCCTCTCTTCCATCATCTCTTCACCTCCTTACTCAAATTCTTCATATTTCCTTCCTCCTTTCCACCTCCTCCCTCTCGCCCGGCCTTCTCCTCCACCATCTCTCCTTCTCCTCTTTGTTCTTATTATTTCCCTCCTCCCTTCCACCTTCTCCCTTTCGCCCTCTCCTCCACCATCTCTTCTCCTTACTCTTATTATTTTTATCTTCCTCCTCCCTTCCACCTTCTCCTTTTCGCCCTCTCCTCCACCATCTCCTCTCCTTACTCCTATTCTTCTTATCTTCCTCCTCCCTTCATCCTGCTCCCTTTCGCCCTCTCCTCCACCATCTCTCCTTCTCCACTTTGTTCTTCTTATTTCCCTCCTCCCTTCCACCTTCTCCCTTTCACCCTCTCCTCCACTATCTCCTCTCCTTACTCCCTCCCTTCCACCTTCTCCCTTTCGCCCTCTCCTCCACCATCTCTCCTTCTCCACTTTGTTCTTCTTATTTCCCTCCTCCCTTCCACCTTCTCCCTTTCGCCCTCTCCTCCACCATCTCTCCTTCTCCTCTTTATCATCTTTCCACACCAGCTCATCCTTATATAATTTTTTTTCGGGATCACTGCGCCTCTTCATTTTTTCTCCTTCTTCTTTGTCTGCTTTCTTCTTGTTGTTTCGATGTTGTTGTTTTTCCGTTTTTTGCCTGTTTTCAATCCCAAGTTTATAGTTTTATTCCCTAGTTCCTGTTCCTTTAATATCGTCTCTTTATTCTTCTTCCTTGCTGTGTGTCTGTTTTTTTTTCTCAATCCTGGTTGTTTATCATCTTATTCCTATTCCGAGTCGTCTACTTCTTCTCTTTTCTTGGCACTCTCTTCCCCTCCTTTCTCGTTGTCTCGTCATTCGCTCCTTTTTATTACCTCTTCATTCTCCTCCTTTCCTATCACCCACCCGCCACATCTTTTATGACTTCTTATCACATCCTCCTTCTTGTCTCCCCATTCGATCGATCCTCTGCCTCCTTCCTTCTTTATCTCTCTTCTCTGTGATTCGCTTCACATTTTTTCCCATCTGTTTCACCTCCGCTCAACGTACTTTCAAGTGTATGCATATGAGCCTCTTTCATCTGATAAGGAATGTGTGTACGTCCTTGAATAAGTAAGTAAGAGCTAGCACGGGTTTTTGTGCATGAGAGAGAGAGAGAGAGAGAGAGAGAGAGAGAGAGAGAGAGAGAGAGAGAGAGAGAGAGAGAGAGAGAGAGAGAGAGACAGACAGACAGACAGAGGGAAAGACAGACAGACAGACAGACAGACAGACAGACAGATGGAAAGAGAGACAGACACACAGACAAAGAAACAAACAGAGATTGAGTGAGAGAAAAAACACGACTCGATTCGATCTCAAATATTAATTCACAAAACAGCTTTCATGCCCCGAAAAATAAAAAAAATAAAAAAAAACTCTCCCACACAAACAACCACCTTAACTAGCACACACACATGCATGAAAAAGAAGAGAGATTTTTATAACTATTATGAACATTATAGTTTTGACGTGATTTGCTTTGGACTTTTATCTGCCTCGCGCATATTGCACAAAAAAGGCAAACACTTTTTTTCAAAATAACAATTTGATTTCTTTACATGTTTTATTTATTTATTTATTTATTGATAATTTACAAATGGAGAAGAAGAAAAATAAGGAAGTTATTTTCTTTTATCTAAATTTTTTTTGTTTTTCCTCCATGAATAATTTTGCTTTCTTTGCAGATTTTTTTATTCTTACTATATTCTTATTCTTCTCCCTCCTTCTCTCACTCCCATCCATCCCATTCATTCCCGTTTGCCTTCCCTACCTCTGTCCTGTTCTCTTCCATCTTTATCAACCAATTCTCCTTCT
>NC_061823.1:16324592-16327092 GCF_019202785.1 Penaeus chinensis | reverse complement strand
GATTTATGTTTAAAAAAAGGATATTAAGCTAATACAATTTATCCCAATCACCATCTTATTTAACGAATGCGGTTGAAAAAAAAAAAAAAAAATATTGAGCGATATGAAGGAATCCGACGAAATAAGAGTATTTAATAGACGAGATGGTTTCATATCATTTATTCTGATTTCTGGCACAATACCACTATTAGGGATTACGCCCCCCACCCCTCCCCACCCCACCCCCATGGGAACTCAGTCCTGAAAGGGTGCTGGAGCGAACGTGAAGAAAAGGGGAGGAAGAGGGGAAGGAAGCGAGAATGATAAAGAGGGAAAAGGGAGAAGGGAATGGGTGAGTGTATATTCTCTCGGATATAAGAGGGAAAGAGGAAAGAATGGAGAGGAAGGAAGCGAGAACGGGGAAAGGGGAAAGGGAGAAGGGAATAATTTTAGTGTGTCTTTTCTCAGATTAAAAAAAAAATAATAATAATAAGTAAAGGAGGAGAAGGAAGCGAGAAAGAGGGTAAGGGACGGATAAGAAAAGAAACAAAAACAAGACAAAATTAGAAGAAGAGGAAGAGAGAGGGAGAAAGGATTAATAAATAAAAAAAAGAAAATAAATAAAGAAAATGGAAAGGCAACAAATGAGAACAAGAGAGAGGAAAGAAAGAGACAAACACAACCTTAACAAAAATAAAGACAGCAAAGGGGAGGAAGGAAACGAAAAAGAGCAAGAGAGGGAAAGAGAGAGAAAGGATTCAATAAGTGCAACCACCCTTGGCACTTGTCGCTTGGCACTTGGCAGTCCTCCGTGACCCTCGCATGACGATGACGGAGAACCAGTTACTAGAATCTATGACGGTAACTTTCCAACAGGCTTTGAAAACGTCACGTGACAAAACCCCCCATTAATAACGGTCTTTAATTACCCTCATATCTATGTCAGTGACGTAGACGTCTTCAGCGATGTCATATGACAGGCTGTCGTCCCCGAGGAGTGAGTGCCTCCTGCTGACAGCTGCGATAGGGTGAGGCTTGACACGAAGCCTTATAAATATCAGCTGATGGAGTTATACCCCTTTACCACAAGCACTTTAGAATATAATAGAGTGGGGAAGTATTTCTTCTTGCAGGTATCTCTCTTGTTCTTTTCCTTTCTCTTACTCGCAGCCTTGTTCTTCTCTTATCATTATTAGAATTAAAATCAAAATGTTGAAATAAGATATGATTAAATATATCATATTTAACTTTATAATCTGTTAACAGTGCATATATTTTGTCATCGAAAACCCTTCAGTCTCTGGCACTTTTATTAATTACCGAGTTGAGTTATGTAGATGACAAATAGGTTCTCACCAATGCCAGGAATACTAAACCAATTAAATTTGGAGAACATTTGTCAAATTCTACGAACATTTTTAATGAACTGAATATTATGAAAGATGTGCAAATTAACGAATATCTCCATTTGATGATAGCTTTATAATGGTATTCGACATTGTAATTATAATGGTACAATAATAATATCATTAACAATAATGATAATAATAATAATGATGATAATCATAATGATAACAATAATTTTGGTAATGAAGATGATGGTAATTCAAATAATAATGCTAATAATAAGGATAATAACGATCATATCATTCATCCTCATCATAATAATAATGAATAGAACAACGTAAGCAAACTGCAGATAATTGTAATTGTGAAAGATGATATGTAATTTAGCAATAATATATAAATATACGGACACAAACACAAACACAGTAACGTGTACACAAAGATGAAAGGAAAACATCCACAGTAAAAAATGAAATTGAATCGCAACGTTTCGAACTCTTCACGAGTTCCTCTTCAGACAAATGATAAACCAAATTGGATCCAATTTGGTATATCATTCGTCTGAAGAGGAACTCGCGAAGAGTTCGAAACGTTATGATTCAATTTCATTTCTTACTGTGGCTGTTTTCCTTTCATATAAATAGACATTTATCTAATCAGAGAGAGAGAGAGAGAGAGAGAGAGAGAGAGAGAGAGAGAGAGAGAGAGAGAGAGAGAGAGAGAGAGAGACAGAGAGAGAGAGAGAGACAGAGAGACAGAAAGACAGAGATAGACAGACAGACAAAAAGATAGACAGAGACAGACAGACAGACAAAAAGATAGACAGAGAGAGAATGACAAACAGATAGATGCCAGTACAGCCACACAAATTCCACGACAGAAGCAGAGGCAGAGATTAGCACGCAGATGATACACAATTTTCTTCTTCTTCATTCTTATCTCAAAAAACGCCATTAAATATGTATCTCGCCTATCACGTCTTATGCAAATCACTTCTAAGATCTGAAACTGCATCTGAAGACCTGGAACGCGAGAAGGAGCATCCACCATTTAACATTAAATCTGCATTCAGGGAAGCAGAACGAAAAAAAGAAGAAGCAGATAGCCTTTGCATCCATGAATTAATGCCTTTAGAGTTAACATTCTTCAAAGTGTTTCCTCCTCCTTTAAGAAA
>NC_061823.1:16312092-16314592 GCF_019202785.1 Penaeus chinensis | reverse complement strand
CAGTGAACAATTTCATGTTTATTAGAAATATTCCATACATTTATAAAATCAACAGCATAAAATACTCATCACTAGAGCCTATAATCTATGTAGCAATTGGTCCACTTTTCATGATGAGATGAATTTTCTAAAAAACTTATTTGTAAGTAATGGGTACCCATTGTATCTATTTGATAAAACAACAAAGACTTTTCTTTGTAAAAAAAAAAAAAAAAAAAAAAAAAAATCAAATCAACCTGTTGTATCAACTGTTAAAAGGGATCGTAGATATGTAAAACTGCCATTTATGGGAAAATTGAGTTATGAAGTCAGAAAAAAAATATTAAAACGCTCCTACAAAACAATTACCCGCAAATAAAACTCACTTTTGTCTTCAGTAATTCTAACACTATTGCGAATTTCTTAAAACAGCCTACGAGATGCCACTTTGATTTGTGTTCTAATGTTGTATATCTATTTACCTGTCCTGACTGCCAAGTTTGGTACGTGGGGTCCACCTCACGATGGCTATGTCACCGCATAAGGGAACACAAAGGCAAATCATTTCGTACGGGACTTCCGCTGAGCAGACCTTCGTTCTCGGCCATAAGAGAACACTCTCACCAACACTCACATCCTTTCAACAACGCAGATTTCAATATTCTATCCTCTCATTCCTCCCGCCTAGACCTCATTATCTCCGAATCGTTGCTAATCCGGAAGATGAAACCTGAACTCAACAACAACACTACCGCATCCACCCTGTTTACTAACTAGCGGTTTTCTTTCCCCTGACCATCACCCATGTTTGGTTAGTTTTTCATATCTTTATTCCTGTATATATACTTGTATGATTAATAATATATCTTGTATTGTTCACTCATTGTTTGTTCTTTGTTTGTTGTAATTATTGATTTTATTGTCGTGTGAAATTATCTCACTACCAATAATAACTTTAATTTAGTGAACCTCTTTAATCAATTCTGTAGTCTTATGTACGTTATTTTTGGTTCACTTTTTCAGCACTGATGATAGAGATTGGAAATATCTCTGAAACGTTTGCTAATAAACATGAAATTGTTCACGGCCGTACTAGTTTATCTCTTCATTTTGACTGTTTGACGCTTATGTGGAGAACCTATAACGAACTATATATATATATATATATATATATATATATATATATATATATATATATATATATATATACACATATATATATTTATATATATATATATGTATATATATATATATATATATATATATATATATATATATATATGTATGTATGTATGTACGTATATATAAATATGCATACATAAATATATACATATATATATATATATATATATATATATATATATATATATATATATATATTTATATATTTATATATTTATATATATATTTTATATTTATATATATACATATATATACATATATATATATATATATATATATATATATATATATATATATCCACATAAACAAACACAAAGGCATGCCCCAACAAAACTGAGTAAACAAGTAAACAAAAATAAGCCCCAAAATTCGTTCCCAGATCCAATGGTCGCGATTTCCTTCATATTAAAACTTTCACGGTTTTTGCCGATATGATGTTTTTCTTATCTTTTCATCTTTCTCTTTCTCTTCCCCCTTTCCTTCTATTTGCCCTCTGCTCTTTCTGCTTTACTTTTCTACTTTTGTTTTCTTCCTTCTCCTAAATTCTCCTCCTCCTTCTCCTTTTTCTTCTTTTCTCGTTTCTCCTCCTCCTCCTCCTACTCCTCCTCCTCCTGCTTCTTTTTCTTCTATTTCTTTTCCTCCTTCTTCTTCTACTACTTCTACATCTTCTTCTTTTTACATAACAAAGGTTTTCTTCGCACTGTCCAGTGTATATCGCATGTGTAATGACTATAGAAATATAATTTATATAGTACAACAGGGATTTGTGATTCCCCGTAGCAGGTGATATTTCAAAGACATATATATTACGGAATTTAGACAAAAGAGGTGAAAGGAACAGTGAGAGGGAGGGTGGTAGAGAGATAGAGAGGGATAGAAAGGAAGAGGAAGGGAAAGAGAGGAAGAGAGAGAGAGAGAGAGAGAGAGAGAGAGAGAGAGAGAGAGAGAGAGAGAGAGAGAGAGAGAGAGAGAGAGAGAGAGAGAGAGAAAGAGAGAGAGAAAGAAAGAGAGAAAGAGAGTGAGATAGAGACAGAGAGAGAGGGTGGTATGTATAGAGAGGGAGAGAGAGAGAGAGAGAGAGAGAGAGAGAGAGAGAGAGAGAGAGAGAGAGAGAGAGAGAGAGAGAGAGAGAGAGAGAGAGAGAGAGAGAATGAGAACGAGAATGAGGGAGAGATAACGAGGAGAGAAAGAGAGATATACCGACAGACAAAGAGACAGACGGACAAACCAGACAAAGACGACAGCCACTAAAGCCTATACACATCGTACACAAAAGAACGGCCCTAATTTTCCTATCTATTTTCACTCCTTATGATATTGATCGCGTGGGCGTTCCTGT
>NC_061823.1:16239592-16242092 GCF_019202785.1 Penaeus chinensis | reverse complement strand
TGGATTATTTATAATGTCGATCTGTAAGCCTGAAAGCATGTGTCCAGGTCCTGTAGTAAATTCCTGGTGTAAAAATGAGAAATTTCTTTTACATTTATTGCTGTTGGGCGTTGGCTACCTCCCATATATATATATATATATATATATATATATATACATATATACACACCCACATACTTCTCTCTCTCTCTCGCTCTCTCTCTCTCTCTCTCTCTCTCTCTCTCTCTCTCTCTCTCTCTCTCACTCTCTCTCTCTCTCTCTCTCTCTCTCTCTCTCTCACTTTTTTTCTCTCTCTCTTCTTATAATCAAAATCCCTTTTCTGTGTAACTGAGAATATGTTGACTGTAAATAATTAATGAAAAAAATCATATATCGTTTATATTTTAATCTCTATTAAAAATAAAAGATGTAACAATGTCAAAAAACAAAAGAGAAGTGGAAAAACAAATAAACAAAAAAACACACAGACAAAAAAACAAAAAAACTACAGCAATTTCACACTAAAACAAGCTACCATCTTAATCTCAGCTAAGCATTAGCTAACGTATTCTCAATAATTCCCGGATCAGCCCGTACCCAATGAACTCTACTATTGACATTGGCACTCCAGCAATCTTATATAAACGAGGAGATAACACACGCCAGGACAGCCGAATCTCTTGCCTCTCCCTCCTCATCTTCAATACATGTGGTAGCTTCGTACACTATATTGCTATTCACTTAATGTTTATGAGTTTACATGGTAATACTAATGTAATGTAATGGGCACACACACATACACACACACAGTTATATGTATATGTATATATATATATATATATATATATATATATATATATATGTATGTGTATGATATATATGTATATATATATATAGATGTAGATAGATAGATAGTTAGGTAGATACATACATACATATGTACATACATGCATACATACATGCACACACACACACAAACATCCATTGATACATCCATCCATCCATTTATCCATACATACACACATACATACATACATAATACATACACACACACAAACACACACACACATACACACACACACACACACACACACACACACACACACACACACACACACACACACATACATACACACACACACACACACACACACACAGACACACACACACACACACACACATCCATCCATCCACCCATATATACATACATAAATACACACATACATACATATCATGCACTTATATAAGTTCAACAAACTTATCAGTTACATAAGTTATTTGCCAATTTATAGTTGCCTTATAGGTGCCTTCAAACATTTCCCTTGATTTATGGCTTCAATTATCTAGTGCTCGAGGGAGGCTCCTGCACATGACACACACACACACGCTCCTCTGGTCTTGGAGACAAAGGGGTTATCCTGAGTGCCATGTGCATACGGGTCAAGTGCCTGCTACAAATCAAGTGCAGGTTCCATTATTTTAAGGTAAATCCAGTCTGCAATACGCCGAACACAAAATTACCATAAACAGTGTAACTGTCTATGTAACTGAGTTTCAGTATATGTAATTGTTATGAATATCATGTGTATTCATGGATATGTGTCAATATTGATTATAATTGCCATTTTTATTGTCATGTTTGTCATTATAATTAGGATCGACATACGTTTATTTTGTTCAGAATTATCATCCTCATTACTAGCATTATATTTTATTGTTATAAGTATCATAATGATAATATTGATGATAATAATAATAATAATGATAATAATAATAATCATAATAATGATAACAATAATAATAATAATGATATTAATAATAATAATAATAATAATAATAATAATAATAATAATAATGATAATGATAATGATAATAATGATAATAATGATAGTTATAATGAGGATGATGATAATAATAATGGTAACAGAAACAATAAATAAAATTATTTCATTATTATTATTGTCATCATTATTATTATTATCATTGTTATCATCATAATCATCATCACCATCATCATTATTATCATTATTATTATTACTATTTATATTATCATAACTTTCTTGTTATCTTTATTATCATTATAATCATCATCATCATCATTATTATTATTACTATTACTGTCTCTATTATCATAACTTTCTTGTTATCATTATTATCATTATTATTATTTTGTTGTTGTTGTTGTTATCATTATTATTATTATTATTAATGTTAATGTATTTATCATTATATTTATTATCATCATTAACAGCATTATTATATTTTTTGTTATTATTATGATTGCAGTTGTTGTTATTGTTTTCATTATTATTATTATCATTACCACTGTCATCATGACAGGTATCGTCTTAATTAATATTATCATTCTTATCCTTTTCATTAGAGATCACTTAAGCTACACTTGTTCCAACTTTAGCCTATTGAACTATTCTTGCAACTTCTGGGTCGTTGCACCTATTCATAACTTACACATACACTTGGGTATCCAGAGTCTCCGAACTTCAAATGATATTGTGCAAGT
>NC_061823.1:16214592-16219592 GCF_019202785.1 Penaeus chinensis | reverse complement strand
ATAAGCATGGTGATTTTTTGGGAGTAATGTGATGAAATGTTATGAGAGGTGTGGAGATAACCAAGCGCCAAATTAGATGTGGTGTTTTATAAAATGGTGCATTATTTTCGTTGCGTTTTGTTAAACGTTGATGTATTTAGTGGAAAGATAATTGTGAAACTACTTTTCGTTGCATTCCTTCACATTCAACATTCATTCTTTGGATCGCTGTTCAACAGATTTCTCGTATCGAATAACATGACTTTCCTATCTAAATTCTGCAACTAAACTCCGCTATTCCAACGTCGCGTGCAACACATGAGGAATTTCAGACAAATTGCAAAGAGCGAGTCTGCGGTGTGGTCGAGCGAAGTCATAAAGCACAGGAGTTGTTTTACTATGCAGATTGCTTGCGTTTCTGTGCTACTGTTGCTCCCTCCGTCTTTATTGTTTGCTAACTTCCCTCTGCTTTTATTACCACCTTTTTTCCTTATTCTTATTCTTCTTCCCTTTTACTGCTGCTGTTTCTTTTCTTTTCTTCTTACTGTTATTATCTCTTCCCACCCTATTCCCTATTGTCACGTCTTCTCCCTTTTTACTATTCCCGCTTCTTTGTTTCTTACGATTTCTACCCCTTCCTACGCTACTGTTATCACTCTTTCCTTTCCCGTTGTCATTCTCCCTCCGTTGCTATCACTTTTACCTAATGTTTCCTCCCTGTTAGGCTCTGTTTCTCCTGCTCCTGCATATCCCTTTCTGTTACTATCTCCTCTGCTGTTGTTACTCTTCCCCTTTCCTACTCCCCCTCCCCCCTCCCCACTGTTAATCCACCCGCTCCTACCCCCCCCCCCTCCCTCCTCTCCCGCTGTCGACGTTCCCTCCCACGGTCTGCGCTGTGCTTGTCCACTTAATCAACAGAGGGCGTGTTTGTTTCACCGAGTTAGACAAACGCAGTGTTAGTTGAAGCTGAAGAGACATGGGGGTGTAGTTGACAATGATTTAAATTATGTTATTTTTTGGTGTATTTTTCTCTTGCTTTTTTTTTTTCTCAAGCGCAGCCATTTCGTGTGATTAGTTATACTCTCTGTATTTTATTATGCGTAGAAGAAAAGCCATTAAATACACTACATATTTATATATAAAGGCATATGCACATGTATAAACATACATACATACATATATGTATATATATATATATATATATATATATATACATATACATATATATATATATACATATATATATATATATATATATATATATATATATATATATATATATATATGTGTGTGTGTATATATATATATATATATATATATATATATATATATATATATATATATATATATATATATATATATATATATATATGACTGCCGCGATAGTCCAGTGGTTAGCGCACTGGACTCCGACCCTCGTGGTCCCGAGTTCAATTCCCCGTCGCGGCGGTCGTAAAAATGCCTGCGCTCTGACTGCTTGCTTGAGCCCGAGAAAATGACATATCGCCTTGAGAAGTCAGACGCAGGTGTCGTAGGGAAAGTCACCGCCGTGGCACAAGTGTTAGCGCGCCGAACCGCGGCTGATTAGGAAGGGCATCCAATCAGGCAAGGGTGACACTGCCATATAACCTCTCAATAGTGAATGAGAGAGGCTCGTGTCCTGCAGTGGAATTAATGGCTGTTTAAAAAAATATATACATATATATTCATATATATATATATATATATATATATATATATATATATATATGTATCTATCTATCTATCTTTCTTTATATATATGTGTGTGTGTGTGTGTGTGTGAGTATGCACATATATATATGAAAAATGAAAGCTAACTTGAGTAAAGAAAGAGAAATAAGTACATGAATAAAGATGATAAAAAATGATTGACATTTACTATACCATTAACATCATATTCAATTGAATTGAAAAAATCACCCAGCCCCCCCCAAAAAAAAATAAAAGAAAAAAAAATAAAAGAAAAATAAATAATAATAATGGATATAATGTGAAAAGGAAAAGTGCCTTTCCAAGCCCAAGGCAATTAATGGAAATTTGCATAATCCGGTATTACGATAATGAACCACTGAGAAATCTGAGAGTGTGCGAGTTAATACCTTGCAGTTATAAAAGAGTGATCCATCTTTATTATTACTGTTATTATGAGAGAAAAAAAATCCTCGGTGTGTTCATTAATTTTCGTGTGATGGACTGTCGGGCACATCCGGGTTACTGCAGTACAGAAAATAAAAACACGAACTTGCACACACAGCAGAAAAAAATACACTTTATGCAAACAAACAAACAAACGAACCGAAGGAGGGGAAATACACATTGGAAGGAAAAAAAGACATTAAAGGAAATATAAACAAGCACATACACTGGAGGGGGAAACATACATAATCTGGAAGGGAAAATACACACACAAACTGGGGGTTAAATAAAAAGAAATAGACAAAATAAAGAAACAAAACGCACATAAAAAGAAGAAGACATACACAGAAACACTGGAATGAAAAAGCAGGGGGGTGGGGGAAGTACACACGAACACTGGAGGAAAAAAAAGCATATAAACTGGAGCCGATAAAACACACACAATCAGAGGAGAGAGAGAAAAACAACACGTACAATGGAGGGAATAAAACGCTCAATGAGGAAAATCAAATATACGGGAACAATTAGCGCACACACACACACACAAACAAACACACACACACACACACACACACTATTTAGCCCACGTGGGTATTTATTTTCACACCATACTTATCTATCTACCTGTGTACCTGTCTATTTGATGATCCGTAAGATAGACAAGAATTAGGATAGCTATAGGTGTGTAAATTGAATTTACTGATAAACATCTATATAGAAAACAACTAATGACAGATTTTTTTTAACAGAAAAAAAAATAAACACAAAAAACAACAAACCAAAGAGAAACAAGATACTGTACAGCTATATATAAATACATCTATATATGCATACATACAAGCATACATGAAATACGAATGTATGTAGGTATATAGATAGATATAGAGATATATGGAAAGGAAGATAGACAGACAAGTAGATCGATAGATAGACAGACAGATGTAAAATCACAATGGACAACACAATATAGATACGAAAACAGAGAAAGGGACAGACGTACAATCACACAGCCTGCAAGAACAGCAGTGTGCACTAGCAGTTGTAAGGGGAGAAGGGGGGGGGGGAGGGAATTGCAGACGCCCGCCCAAGCAACATAAGGAAAAGGGTACGTAGCCAATCAACACACTTTATTGCGGTTACCCAGACGACGCGGTGGGGGAAGGGTGAGGGGAGGCGCTAAAAGAGGACGAAAGAGAAAATGTGAATAAAAAAAGGAAAAGGGGAGAAGGAGAGAGAAGAAGAGAAGGAGAAGTAACCTAAAAGAGGGGGGGGGGGCGAAGGAGACGAAAGAGAAAATATGAATAAAAAAGGAAAAGGGGAGAAGGAGAGAGAAGAAGGAAAGAGAAACAAAATAGGGGACGAAAGAAAAAAATACTAATACAACGGGAAAGGGAAGAGAGAGAAAGAGAGAGAAAAGAAGAAGAAGAAGAAGAAGAAGAAGGGAGGAGAAACAGAGAAAAAAAGAAAAAAAGAAAAAATCATGATTGACAGGCACTAACTTCATCATCTTGGCATCGATCAAGACCGTGACGGGAGAGAGAACGATAAAAAAGGGAGTAGAGGTAGGAAGTGAAGAAGGGGAGAGACGGAGAAACTTATGGGGATATGTAAATATTAACACACATACACGAACATACACAGAAAAACTCGTAACCTCCATACACACACACCCACACACCCACACACTATATATATATATATATATATATATATATATATATATATATATATATATATATATATATATATATATATATATATATATACATATATATACATATATATATATATATATATATATATATATATATATATATATATATATACACACATGCAAGCAAGCAGCTACCCATCCATACACACATACATACATATATACATACATATATACATACACACACAAATGCATACATATATGCATAGATACAAGCATACATAAAATAAATATGATAGATCGATAGATAGATATAAAAAGATGGACAAAGAGAGAGCGAGAGAGAAAGAGAGAGAGAGAGAGAGAGAGAGAGAGAGAGAGAGAGAGAGATAGAGAGACAGGTAAATAGATAGACAGATCAGACAGACCAATAAACAGAGACACAGAACAAATACAGACAGGCAAATAGAGAGTGAGAAATATACAGATAGACATTTCCCTTCTTCAGACTTCATGTAAGGCAGTATTCCCCACACCCTGCACATAGGGAATGACTGATGAGGATCTCTGATCTCTTCCGACGCCGAATGCCACAGTTCCGCAGCGCCCTCTGACGTATATGGCATCCGACCGCCCCGCGCGCGTAAATGATTGGCGGCGAAGAGCATCGAGACAGCGAATAAGCGGGATCGAATCGCCAATAACGAGTGCTCGTCAGTCTTCGATCCCCCCTTTTGTTGCGGGGAAAAACGCCTCGTTACTGGAACTTATTGGAAGAAGGAAATAATATCCAACGGGAATAGCGCAAAGTCGTCACAACGGGGGGAAAAAACGCATTTCTTCTGACGGATGGAACAGCTGATCTCTATTGAAGGGGATTGAATAGCCTGCGGAAGGGCATTGCTCAATCGTGATCCTTTTTATTATTTTTCTTTCTTTCCTTTATCTTTCTTGATCTTCGCTCAAGGTTGAAATGCAGAAAAGCGAAAAGCGCTTCGGCTCCTCTCCATTGTCTTTAATGCAAAGGCAAACATAAAGGAAAATGATACGTGAATGATGAATAGATTCCGTCGTAATAGCATTGATCTTTTTGCAACCTATTCAGTGTCTCTCTCTCATAAGCTAAACCTCACAGCGCGCTCTCCGTTTGTAATATTAATCCGCTTAATATCAGAGCGGGGAATAGCCATCGTTATGTTTAATGAAGCGA
>NC_061823.1:16177092-16179592 GCF_019202785.1 Penaeus chinensis | reverse complement strand
AAATAAATCCGTTAACTTTTGTTTGTTTGCTTGTTTTATTTACTACAAATAGATCCTGTCTTTCTTCAATTATTGTGATGCTTTTTCCGTTGAATAATAAAGCGTTAATCCGTATATCATTTGATGTTTAAGACACGGAGGGAAAAAGTGAGAGAGAGAGAGAGAGAGGGGGGGTGGGGAGAAGAGAGAGAGAGAGAGAGAGAGAGAGAGAGAGAGAGAGAGAGAGAGAGAGAGAGAGAGAGAGAGAGAGAGAGAGAGAGGGGGGGGGGGGAAAGAGAGAGAGAGAGAGAGAGAGAGAGAGAGAGAGAGAGAGAGAGAGAGAGAGAGAGGGAGGGAGGGAGACAGAGAGAGGGAGAAAGAGAGAGAGAGAGAGAGAGGGAGAGAGAGAGAGAGAGAGAGAGAGAGAGAGAGAGAGAGAGAGAGAGAGAGAGAGAGAGACAGAGAAAAGACAGAGAGAGAGACAGACAGAGACAGAGAAAAGACAGAGAGATAGAAAGAGGAAGAGAGAGAGAGAGAGAGAGAGAGAGAGAGAGAGAGAGAGAGAGAGAGAAAAGACAGAGAGAGAGACAGACATAGACAGAGAAAAGACAGAGAGATAGAAAGAGGAAGAGAGAGAGAGTCAGAGCGTCAACAAGCAAATTAAGAATTGCCCTAGCTTCAAAATAAACCCAATTTTTTTTTTTCTGAGGATAAAGGTACTCTAGATTAAATTCAAAGTAAAACCACGAAGTCAGCTCTAAAATTTCCCGAATTCTTTTGTAAGGACGGAGCAGAGTAAAATGCAGATTAAAATACAGGGAACGAACCTGAAATGTCTTTTTTGAAACATTCTATAACGAAGAATATTTTCGATTAGAGATTATTCGATCTAAATTTGTAATTTAAAGTCAACCGTGCATTTTATTTTTGTATTTAATGTACTACGGATAAAGAGTTCGATTTTAGATTCGCTTCCGAGAAGTGTGCGTGCGTGTGTGCGTGCGTGCGTTCGTCCGTTCGTCCGTCCGTCCGTCCGTCTGTTCGTCCGTCTGTCTGTCCGTCCGTCTGTCCGTCCGTGCATGCATTTGTGCGTATGTGCATGTTTGCATACATACTATACACCAACGCACACACTACCAGCAAACACCTTTCAGAAATTCCAAGGAACGGCATTTCTTAAAACCTATTTCCCCGCACTTCCATAGGAGCAAAGCTTTCTTCCCCGAGATAACGCAGCCCGGGCCTCATCTGTTTTCCAGAGCGTAGTTCTGAAATTTCCCCGGCGCACGACAATCTCATTTCGCCTTCGTTTCTGAACAAATGCTTCTTATTCTCTTTCCTCCCTACTTTCGTTGATTCGTTAGTTGCGTGTGTTGGTTACTCGTTATTTATTCCGTTCGTTTTGTTATCTTTTGGTCAATTTTCTTATTATTTTTTGTTATTGTTTATGTTATATCAGAAATGATAATGATTAGAACAGTGGTGATAATAGTAGTACTAAAAAGATGAATAATGAAATGATGATACATGGTGAGGATGAGGAAGAGGATGGTGATGGTGATGATGATAACGATGATGATGATGATGATGATGATGGTGATGGTGATGGTGATGGTGATGATGATGTTGATGAAGTTGATAGTAATGATGACAATGATTTGATGGTGTTAAAAATGAGGATGGTAATGACCGTGATGAAGATGGTGATAGTGATGATGGTAAGGACAATGATAATAGTATAACATTGATAACAATGATATGGTAACATTTTTCTATCTTTCGTTTTCTTTTTTATCTTTTCTTTTCTCTTTTTTTTCTTTTCCCTTCTTTCTCTTTTTTTCTCTTTTTTTTTCTTTTGTCTCTTGTCTCCTTCTCAGTTCCTCAATATTGTTTTTTATCTAATTACATCCATTTGTTTATTTACTTAATTATCTACTTTTTTTATCCGTTTGTATTTCTATCTATTTATTGTGTTGCGTGTGTAAGTTTGTATGTGTGTGTGAGTGTGTGTGTGTGTGTGTGTGTGTGTGTGTGTGTGTGTGTGTGTGTGTATGTGTGTGTGTATGTGTATTTGTGTGTGTGTCTATGTGCGTGTATGTGTGTTTGTTTGGGTGTTATTGATGGTTATCATTATTATTACTACTATTATTATCATTATAATTACTATCATTATTATGAATATTATTATCATAATCAACTTAATTACTATTATTATTATTATCATTACTATTATTATCATTAATATTATTATCATTATTATTACCATTACTATCATAATCATTATTATCCTCATTATTGTGATTATTACTTTTTTACCTATTATTGTTTATTATTTCTAATCTATTATTATAAATGTTATTGTTACTCTTATTCCTATTACCATTACGGAAACTTAATCCACAGTATTCCTCTTCCGTGTATTACTTTTATCATGAATTAATGGCTATTATGAACGAGTGACGTAGAGATCTTAATATACTGAGAAATGAAGGGCATTCGGGAAGTATAAATTTTAAGAAAA
>NC_061823.1:16157092-16162092 GCF_019202785.1 Penaeus chinensis | reverse complement strand
TCTGTATCTCTACCTAGTTATCTATCTCTATTTCTGCCTATATATCTATCTCTATTTCTATCTATATATCTATCTCTTTCTTTATCTAAATATCTCCCTCTTCCTACTTCCTCACCACGCCTTTCTCTTATATGTATTTGTCTACTTGTTTGTGTGTCTGTCTCCTTACCTACAATATTTATGAATATGTCTACCAACCCCCCCTCCCTCTTTCGCTCCCCCTCCCCCTTCCCTCATCTGCCCTACTCTCTACTCCCCTACCCCTCCCCCAACCCTCACTCTCTGCCTCTTTCCCTATCTTTCCCTCCTTCCTTCTCATCTTTTTCCACCCTCTCTCTCCTTTCCTCCCTCACTCCTCTTTTCTGCTATTTCTCTCTCTCTTCCTCTTCCCCTTCCTTAGTTTCTCCCCCGCACCCCCTCCTTTTCCCCCCTCCCCTACCTACCCTTCTCTTTCCTCCCTCTTTTCAAAACAACACAAAAACGAAAAAAAAAAGTAAAAATTCAAAAATAAAAATGAAAAAAAAAAACTAAACAAACAAAAAATAACAGAGGATGAAGGGACACAAAGCTTTCCTCTTCCTTGCCAAGAACACCCCCCCCCCTCCCCCCCCCCGCCCAAGGCTCGCTTAAAGAGACCACATCGGCGAGATGAAGATGACGATGACTACGGTGCCTGGGGGGAGTCAGCAAGAGTGTTCAGGAGAGTTATCATTGGTGTATTACGGTTTCTTGTTCTTAGTACTGTTTAACTTCTATTGTTATCATTATCATCATCGCCATTATCATCGTCATTGTCATTGTCGTCGTCATCATTATCATTATCATCATCGTCGGCGTCGACGTCGTCATCAATCATTATCATAATTATCATCATCCTCATCACCATCATCATCATAATCATCACCTTCATTTATCAGCAGCAGCAGCAGCAACATATATATATATATATATATATATATATATATATATATATATATATATACATATACATACATGTGTGTGTGTGTGTGTGTGTAACAACACGAAAGTATCAATACCCATAACAAAAACACACCTAGCAAAACAACCCCAAAAATCGTCATTATTATCATCAATATTATCATCACTGTTATTACTTTCTTTATCATCTTTCTTATTGTTATTATTGGTACGTTGCCTCAGTGCAGCGATGACGCAAGCTAACATTACTACTATCACCATTATCATTATCACTATCATCGTTATTTTTGTGTCAAGTTTTGCTCTTTAACGTTTCCTTGATTCATGTGCCACTATCTTTACCAAATAATTCTGTCCTCGATTTGTTTTCTTCAAATATTTATCAATGTTATTACCTTACCAGATAAAAATAACAAAACAAAATCATTATGTTCTCATCTTCAACTTCCTCCAAATATACTTCAAAGGGTGTCGATACTAAACAAGTCACAGAGACAAAAACTTCTTTTTATAAAACTTATGCTCAACTCACAGGCGTCGAGACTTCCCTTGCAACTTGAGATCAATTGCAGCAGCTAATACCCCTAACTTTTTTAACAATGTCAAAAGAGAGACGAAGATGACGTGTGAGATTCTATTTATAGGTACACAGAGAAAGCAAACTTTTAGTAAGGAGAATAATGATGCTGGTCAAGACGGATCTTTTTAGTCATAAGAGTGAAAATAAATCATAATAACAAAAATACCAACTATGAGAATGAGAATATTGTTAATAATTTTTCTTATAAATATGATTACTGTTATCATTATTATACTTATTATTATCATTATTATTATCCTTATCATCATCATTATCATTATGATTATATTTGTTTTTATCTTTATCATCATTATTTTTATTATTATCATCAATATTATATATATATATATATATATATATATATATATATATATATATATATATATATATATATATATATAAATATATATATATTTATATAAATATATATATATATATATGTATATATATATATATATATATATATATATATATATATATATATACATGTATATACATACACACACGCACACGCACACACACACGCACACGCACATGCACACACACACACACACACACACACACACACACACACACACACACACACATATATATATATATATATATATATATATATATATATATATACATATATACATATATACATATATATATATATATATATATATATATATATATATATACATATATATACATATATATATGTATATATATATATATATATATATATATATATATATATTAATTTATTCACTGATATATTCACATATATTCATATATATATATATATATATATATATATATATATATATATACACAAATATATATATATATATATATATATATATATATATATGTGTGTGTGTGTGTGTGTGTGTGTGTGTAACAACACGAAAGTATCAATACCCATAACAAAAACACACCTAGCAAAACAACCCCAAAAACCTTTTATATTTTGATATACCTGGAGTTATCCCCCATTAAAAAAAAAAAAAAAAAAAAAAAAAAAAAAAAAAAATCTTAAAGGAATTTCCATTTTACATAAGAATATTCCTTTAGCCCGAGAACCCAGCGTGCCTTGCCAGATGGTCATGTCCGCCTCGCCTGTCATATAACACGTCAGGGAGTGACATGAACAGCGCAAGGGGAGGCTGAACTGCTAATGGATCGGAAGCTTTCCACTTAATAGCTGAAGTGGTGTTATATGTTCTAAAAATGTTGATGGTATGATATTAAACATTTAAAGGTCAATAATATATATATAGATAGATAGATATAAACACACACACACACACACACACACACACACACACACACACACACACACACACACACACACACACACACACACATATATATATATATATATATATGAAAGATGGAGTAATGCAATACCGCATTGATATAGATATACAGCAACCCTCCCTGACCAGGACTCGAACGTAGGGCACTCCAGGGATGAAACCGGAGGACCAGTACTAAACCAACCATGCCACAAGAGGAATAAGCGACTAGGGTCTATCTCCTATCTACGCATACATGAGTAATGGTAGCGAGGTTTTACACACACTCCCCGCGGGCACTCGGTGGAAATTGATTCAGAAATTCGAAGCCGAAGTCAGATGTATTGAGGTGTATATATACGGAAGATGAAATAGTGCAATATCGCATTGATATAAATATATGACAACCCTCCCTGACCCGTACTGCCACATGGGCGTAAAGGATAGGTAAGGCATATCTCTGTTTCGCTGAATAGTGACCACTACAGTAGCTATGGGAAGGGGAGAGAAAAGCTGCGTTATCACAGAGAGAAAGTGGATTAAAAGTGAAATTAATGACGTCACTATTGCTTTCGTGAATTGCTTTTGATCCCGTGTTTCCGAGGAGAGGAACACAATGAAAAGCACTCAGATATGAAAGGAATGTTGTAGATAGGGAGAGAAAGGCCCCATTCAGGCTTTTAATAACTGAATTTGGGACTCGAAATTGACAGTCACAAAAACACTTTCTTTAAAGCCAAGGGCTTTATTTTAATGGTGTGGTTGCTCAAAAAAGAAAAAAGTAATCTAGAATTCTGAAATATTAAAAGATTGCAGATTATTTTCTTGCTTTCTATCCTCGCTATTTTTCCACATATTATTTTCTCGCTATCTTTATTTACCATTGTTCGATAAGGAAGGAGAAGAGATAGATAGAGAATAGCACACGACTTTGATCTCTCAAAATAAACATGCACTTAGGAGTTTATAAAGGTTAAATGAACAGACTGAGCAATACTGCCTGTGAGCGAGGGAGAATGGCTTTTATATGAAAGTAAAGGGGGAAAAAAACATTAAGTCATTGCAAGAGCGTGAATCGGAGAAAAGATAAAATGATGATAAAAAGATATAAACACCTAGACACATGAATCCGAACAAAAAGTTATGGATTTCTGCTGGCCTTATTTTTACCCTCTATTTTATCCAAGGAATTTTGATATGAGATTGTTGTTTGTAAATTATCCTTAAATGAGCAGTATTTGGTGATACTATTGAGGTACGGTGTGTGTGTGTGTGTGTGTGTGTGTGTGTGTGTGTGTGTGTGTGTGTGTGTGTGTAAATAGAGAAGGGTAAATATGAATAGGAACAATCGACTTTCATTATAACCGAAATGGATTTTTTCCTGAATTGAATATCATGTAATCGGAACCCTCGCCCATTGTGTGTCGGGTGATACTGTATATATATCTACTTACTGTGTTACGGTAAATTGCGTTACTGTTTCACATACCTACTTATCTTTTAATAAGACATTTTTTTTTTTTTTTTTATCTTAGAATAGGCAAGAATTGCAAGAAGGGAGATATTCAATATCATTTTCCAAAATATCTTTTCTATCTAACATCCGCCTTTACAAACCATACTTACAAGATACCAGTTGGTATTACAGTTGGTTATGACTATAATAGATCTTTAATAAGATTTTGCGTAACGAAAACCCCTGTATATAAAAAAAAAGATGTGCTTAATGATAAAGCCAGTAAACATAGATACAATGAAACAAACGTATTTACATTGTCTGGTAAACAACACACACATGTATACATAGATAAGAACATTCATATAGAAAGATAGGGAGCTAGATAGCTAGATGGATAGACAGGTAGTCTTATATATAAGTAATTTATTATGGAAAGAATTTGAGTTCAATAGCATTCTGCTTATCTTCTGAGAAAAGATTCGTGCAAATTTCGACCATATTTCTCTCCAAGGCCAATTGACTGATTTATCGACATTCGATATCATGGAATATAATTCACTGGGAATTCAGAAGTCGATTTGAAACCTGAGCACCATCTTCTAGTGAAGATTTTTTTTTTAAATTGGAAAAGGGATGGTAGATAACAAGAGTCATTTGGACTGGGTGATATTCGGACAGAGAGACATAGGCAGGGACAGTGGAAGAATTTAACAATGAGAGATTAAGAGAAAGAGAGAGA
>NC_061823.1:16129592-16137092 GCF_019202785.1 Penaeus chinensis | reverse complement strand
ATGTATAATCCTACTATGCTGATACGTTATAACTGTAAACAAATTAAAGCTTTATAGTGTATCATGCAATGTCATATCTACTGCAGGTATTATATTTGTATGGAAATTCAGTATCCTGATGTGTAACATGATCTTGTTTTTCCCATTATTATTTTTTTCCATTTGCTTGTATGCATGTCAGTCTATTTGTCTGTCTGACTGTCTGTATCTTTCTCTGCATCTTTCTCTGACTCTCTCTCTCTCTCTCTCTCTCTCTATATATATATATATATATATATATATATATATATATATAAACATAAATATATACACACACACATATATATATATATATATATATATATATATATATATTTATATATATTCCCTCTCTCTCTCTCTCTCTCTCTCTCTCTCTCTCTCTCTCTCTCTCTCTCTCTCTCTCTCTCTCTCTCTCTCTCTCTCTCTCTCTTTCTCTCTTCTCCCATTTCTTTTTTCTTTTTTTCTTTCTCCCTATCTCATGAAAATAAATAATCTGGCAAAAACCGCGAGAGCAAGAATAACATTGAATCATACTTTTAGAAGTTTTATTTACATTGTAAAGTTAAAATAGCACATCACTATATACAGTAGCACCTGGAGTGTCGTCCGATCCAGCTTTCCTCTGACTTTGAAAATAATTTAATAACAATGTCAGTGTGTATTGTGTTAGCCCTGAGTTCCTAAATTAAACGAAATTATGACTAATGATAAAAGGAGTAGTTATGATAATGATAGTTTTAAGGAAATAATGATGATACTAATGATGATAACAATGATATAGATAACAGCATAACGACCTTAATAACAATAATGATAATCATGACTAACGATATTGACTTTAATGATATTGATGATGATGATGATTAAAGGAAAACTCATTATAATTAAAATGAGAATTATACTAATAATGAGAACAATAATAATAATGATTATAATAATAATAATAGTAATAATAAAAGTAATCATAAAAATAATAGTAACATAACAACAACCACAAAAATAATGATAACACAACAATAATGATAATGATTATACAAATATTATTAATAATGATAATAATAATAATAATATAATAATAATAATAATAAGTATGATAATGATAATGATAATAATAATAATGATAATAACAATGATAATTATAATGATAATAATAACAGTAATTTTAATAATAATGCTAATAATAATAATAATAATAATAATAATGATAATAATAATAACAATAATAATGATAATGATAATAACAGTAATAATAATAGTAATAACAATAATAATGATAATGATAATAATAACAGTAATAATAATAGTAATAACAATAACAATCATAATCGATGATTGTTATTGTTATTGTCATGATATATAATGACAATAACAACAATATTCATGTTGGGAAACCGCTATCATGACTCATTAATACAAAGACGTTGACAGAAAAAATTAGACACAAAGTTTACTAGAAAGAAAGACAAATATTACACACAGACAAACGCAAAATGAATTAAAGAAAACGCTTAGACATATATTTAACAGAGAAAGGTGGGAGCAGAGAAAAAAAACTTATCGAAAAGTTATTCTTCGGCAATTCTCGCTTAAAGAAAAAAAATGATAATAATTATAATTATAAGAAGAAGAAGAAGGAGAAAGAAAATAATACTACTACTAATGATAATGATAATAATAATGATAATAATAATAATAATGATAATACTACTACTACTAATAATAATAACTATAAGAAGAAGAAGAGGGTGAACAATAATAATAATATTAATAATAATAACAATAATGATAATAATAATAATAATAATAATAATAATAATAATAACTATTGTTATCATTATTATCATTATTATTATTATCATTAGATGAAAACAGCAAAAATAATGATGATAATAATGATAATAATAATTATAATAATAATAAAAACATCAAAAATAATGATAACAATAACAATAACAATAATGATAATAATGATGATGATAATAATAATAATAATAATAATAATAATAATAATAATAATAATAACAATAATAACTATAAAGATAATAATAACAATAATGAAAATAATAATAATAGTAAAAAAAATAATGATAATAATAATAATAAAGATCATAATAATAGCAATACCAGTAATAGTACTAAAATAATAATAACAACATTAATAATAATAACAGTAATTAAACAAAACAAATAAATACCAATCTACTTGTTCTCCTGATTAAGAGCAAGGATTCTCTCCATCTTGCACAGCTCAATCTCCGCAGCCTCCTCATCTGTTATCTTCGTCTCCTCAAGAGGTTTCCGGAGGTTTGGCGACAGCTTGTGGGTCACGAGGTAGCCCCTGGAAAGGAAATTTCGAGGCGCGATGAAACGTTGGAGATTGATAGATAGATAGGTAGATAGACAGATTGAAAGATGGATAGATGGATAAAACGACGCTTACTCGGAAGTTATGTGTGTGTGTGTGTGTGTGTTAGTGTGTGTTTATGTGTGTGTGTGTGTTTGTGTGTGTGTGTGTTTATGTGTGTATGTTTCTGTGTGTATGTGTGTGTGTGTGTGTGTGTGCGTGTGTGTGTGTGTGTGTGTGTGTGTGGGTGTGTGTGTGTGTGCGCGTGCTTGCGTGCGGATGTGTTTGAGTACGTGAGTGTCTTATCAACAACGGTTTTCAGTACAAATAGTGCAACAATAATGTCAAAATCACAATTACTGCCATCAAAATCTGTATCATAAAAGTTGCCATTATCGTCGTTACTGCTATCATTAAATCATTATCTTTATCTCCTTTGTCTATTGTGTCTAATAAATGTAATCTAGGACTGTAGTAACCATCAAAGGATGCTCAAGAATTTATAGCACTGTAACACGAAGCTCTAATATTCTCTTAAATAATGAGATAAGTTGAGAACTTGCCTCATTGCAGCTTACGAAGAGACTGGGAAAAGTGCTTTAAATTTTCATTCACGTGTGTCTGTCTCTATCTCTGTCACTGTCCATCTATCTATCTATCCATCTATCTATCTTTCATATCTATCTCTGTCTCTGTCTCTGTCACTGTCCATCTAGCTATCTATCCATCTATCTATCTCTGTCTCTGTCTCTGTCGCTGTCACTGTCTCTGTCTATATCTACCTATCTATCTATATCTATCTCTGAATTTGTCACTGTCTCTGTCTCTGTCTATATCTACCTATCTATCTATATCTATCTCTGTCTCTGTCTCTGTCTCTGTCACTGTCTCTGTCTCTGTCTCTGTCTATATCTACCTATCTATCTATATCTATCTCTGCCTCTGTCTCTGTCTCTGTCACTGTCTCTGTCTATATCTACCTATCTATCTATATCTATCTCTGAATTTGTCACTGTCTCTGTCTCTGTCTCTGTCTATATCTACCTATCTATCTATATCTATCTCTGCCTCTGTCTCTGTCTCTGTCACTGTCTCTGTCTATATCTACCTATCTATCTATATCTATCTCTGAATTTGTCACTGTCTCTGTCTCTGTCTCTGTCTATATCTACCTATCTATATATATCTATCTCTGCCTCTGTCTCTGTCTCTGTCACTGTCTCTATCTATATCTACCTATCTATCTATATCTATCTCTGAATTTGTCACTGTCTCTGTCTCTGTCTCTGTCTCTGTCTATATCTACCTATCTATCTATATCTATCTCTGTCTCTGTCTCTGTCTCTGTCTCTGTCTCTGTCACTGTCAATGTCACTATCTCTGTCTCTGTCTGCGTCACTGTCCATCTATCTACCTATATCTATCTCTGTCTCTGTCACTGTCACTGTCTCTGTCTCTGTCTCTGTCTCTGTCTCTCTCTCTCTGTCTCTCACTATCTATCTATCTATCTATCTATCTATTTATCTCGATCTATCTATCTATCTATCTCTTTCTCTCTCTCTCTCTCTTTCTCTTATCTTTCGTAGGTAGATGAAACAAGCATCCAAGAGCCATCACATACTCGACATACATCCCAACAAGACTTACTTCTCCCCCCCGACCAGGATAATCGGACTAAAAGGGTTGAATGCCACGCAGGAAAGACTCAGCCGCCTCTTGTGAGTGACATTTTGAGAGCACAGAGGGAGGCACTTGCGAAGGAACAGGTCGTAGACGTAGACACGCCCTTCGTCAGAAACCCCCGCGAGAACGCTGCTGCTGTAGGGTGACCACGATAAGCAAGCGACGGGGCTTCCAAGGTCCAGCGTGACGACAGGCGAGCTGGAGGACGAGGTGGGGGAATTATTCGGTTTTCTGGACTTGTGACGGGGATTTCGAGTTTGAATTTAGAATTGTTTAATTGATGATTCTATTGTGATAAGTTTGAATCAACATATTATTCTTAGCGGGTAATATCCTCCTCTTCATCATCATCATCACCATCGCCATCATTATCATTATCATTATCATTATCATTATCATTATCATTATCATTATCATTACCATTATCATTATCATTATCATCATCATCATCATCATCATCATCATCATCATCATCACCATTATCATCATAATCATCATCATCATTATTATCATCATCATCACTTTTTTTTATAATTTGATGTTAAAAAAGTGTTTTAGGGAAAGTGATCAATATGAATCAACACTTTATTCTTAACAGATAATATTATCACCATCACCACTACTATTATTATTATGTGTTAAAAAAAAAAAAAAAAAAAAAAATATCTAAAGAAAGTAATAAGTAAGATGAAGATGATGATGATGATGATGATAATAATGATAATGATAATGATAATGATAATGGTAATGATAATGATAATGATAATGATGATAATGATGATGATGACGGTGACGAAGATGATAATGATAATAATGATCATAAAGATGATGGTAATGATGACAATGGTGATAAATAAATAGACTGACAAATAAGAAAAAAAACACAGATCACTAACAAGCAATTATAGAGCCATATCTTGAGCGTCCAATCTATAGAGCACGTGGCGAAGACCCGGATATGGTGTCGATTCCAAGTGATATTCCTGACAGCGCCGACGTGAGCTGGATACCTGGTGATGCTGTGGTGACACGTCGTCCTCACCTGGAAAATGGCCCCTGTATCCACGCCAATCAAGGGAGCTCCAAAACTTTGTCCTCGGGGGTGATTCCCATGCATTTGGGTGTACCTACAAAATCGAGGGGAAGGTTCGATGAAGTAAAAGGGTGTTTAGTGACAGAGGAGGTGATGTTTTCTGTTAGGGGTAGGGGCCTTAAAAAATTTCTCGTTCTTTTGGGGCCTTTCTGTTCTTTTTCTTGTTTTTTGGTTTGTTTTTCCCTTTTGTTCGTTTGGGTTCTGTTCTGCCCGGTTTTTCTGTTCTTTTTTTTTTGTTTGTTTTTTGTTTTGGTTCGTTTGCTTTCTCTTTTCCCGTTTTTTTCTTTTTTTTTTTCTTCTTTCCTGTTTTTCGGGCCCCCCCCGCCGCCGCCCCCTCCCCCTTCCCCCCCCCCCCCCTTTTTTTTTCTTTTTTTTCTCCTTGTTCTTCTCTTTTTCCTTTTTATCAAAAAAAGAGAATAAGATTAAAAAAAAAAGAATTACGAAAAAATACGTAAAATATAAAAACAAAGGAATCATTAAAGAAAACAAAAGATGGAATCAAGGAAGAGGAATAACAACAAAACCCAAGGAATTAAAGAATAATGTAAGTGAAAGATAAAAAGAAAGAAAAAAATGGTAGTCATGAATAACAAAGAGAGAGGAGAAAAACAGCAACTAAGCGATAATTAAGAAAGAGAAGAAAATCGGGGAAGAAATTAGGTGTATGAGGGACAGTGATGGGAGAGCGAAGGAGGAGGAAGGAAGGATGGAAGAAAACGCGGAAGGGAAATAAAAATGATAAAGGATTTAGGAATGAAAGTAAGGAAGAAGGAAGAGGAATGAAAATCAGGAATTAGAGAAAAGGAAGAAGAAGAAAGCAAAGGAGGAGATTGTGGAATGAAAATAAGGAGAATGAGGAATGAAAATTAGGAATGAAGCAAGGACGGAGAGCAAGGAACGAAACTTACGAAGAAAGTAAGTAGAAGAAAGTTGAAAATCAGAACGGAAATAAGGGAACAAGAATAACGTCAAATCAAAGAAAGAGGATAAGAAAAAAAAATATGAATGGAATAATAAAAAAACCGAAAAAATAAAAAAGAAGAAAGCATTAAAGGAAAACAAGAGCTAAAATCAAGAAAAAGAAAAATATACGGAAAACAATTTCACCCCCACCCCCCAAAAAAAATGATAATGATAATAATAATAATGATGATGATAATAATAATAATAATGATTATAATAATAATAATAATGATTATAATAATAATACTAATAATAATAATGACAATAATAATAATAATAACAATAATAATAATTATAACAACAATAATAACAATAATAATAATTATAACAACAAAAATAACATTAATAATAAAATAAAAAATAAAGAAAAAATAATTAAGAAAATAATAATGACCCCAGAGAGAATCGAACATTTAAAAAATCGAAGTCGAAATCTACCCCCGGTACATCGACGCCCACCCGGAGGCGTACCTGGCATACAGGGAGGAGGTGCTTCCCGCCCACAGCAGACGAGGACACAGTACGAATGGACACAGGAGAACGGATATCGTATATGATAACGGTTCCGTCTTCTCTACCAGCTGCCATTATGCTCGCTCTCTGTAATGGTGATAATTTGATCAATTAGGTTTATTCCGTTTGTTACAATGGTTATTCTTATGTTTGAATGAGAGAGAGAGGGAGAGAGGGGGAGGGAGGGAGGGAGAGAGAGAGAGAGAGAGAGAGAGAGAGAGAGAGAGAGAGAGAGAGAGAGAGAGAGAGAGAGAGAGAGAGAGAGACAGGCAGAGACAGACAGACAGACAAAAGAGTGGTTAACATCCAATGCAGGATTCGAACACGGGTCAGCAAGGGTGCTAGACGAGAATGCTACCACAACACCACAAAGCACACATATGTTAAGCAGAAAAATATTAAAATTTGTCAAATTCTGTTTTGCTTCTCCTGAGTGTACGGTCGAGTGCTGACAGAGTATAATAACAATAGTCATTACATAATTAAAGTCAAATTTATTCTTTAAAAAATGTGGCATTGAGGTGATTTAGATTATATGGTATATTAGATCTATGTTAATTAGGTAAATTGTTATTCCTATAAGGTAATATATAGATATAGATAGGTGTAAATACGTCTATGCACATAGCGTAATTCCTAGGCTAAAGGGCCTGACTTATCTGTTCAATAGGTCTCTCGGATAAAATATTGTGGAGGTTAAATCTATACTGAATGATATCTATGAGTCGGATTATATTGATGATAGTAATATTAATAATAATGATAATAACAACAACAATAATAGTAATGATAATAACAATAATAATAATAATAATAATAATAATAATAATAATAATAATATTAATAATAATAATAATAATAACAATGATAATAAGACAACAAC
>NC_061823.1:16122092-16124592 GCF_019202785.1 Penaeus chinensis | reverse complement strand
ATGCCTTAAGAATTGGTGTATTACAACTTCGAACTGAAGTAATATAGTATCAGATGCCACCGGGTATGAGCGACATGTAGCCTAATCCCTAAGCGCAAGAGGTATAAGGCAGAAGATAAGCTGGCCTTGGTCGGTCACAGGTCAAGCAAAATTACCATTTAAGTTATTCCTGTCTAACACACTGACCTGATCTGACCCTGGTTTCTGGAACATTGGTGGTGTCTCGGTTTCTTCACCGGACTACGAAAAGATTAATTGCAATAATTTTCAAACTAGAGTAAACACATGCAAATTAAGGAATAAAATGGTTTTATAAAGCAGTTATAACCGTTTTATATGGAAATGATAGCATTTATTTGTTTGTTTGTTAGCTCTTTTATCTATTTTTTTCACCTTTCTTTGTCTCTCTATCGGTTAAGTTTTATTGTTTAGTGATATATTTTTAAAAATCCTATCCATCGTGTCTTCAATTTCGAAGCACCATTTTCATCACTTTTCCGTTCTCCTCATCCCCTTTAACCACAACAGAAGGTCATCGTATCTTACCGTCTTGCCGCCCTTCCTCTCCCTCTCCCTCTCTTTCTCCTTCTTTATCTCCTCTTCCCTAAGTCTCGCGAGGACTTTAACATAATCTTTTTCGTAGGCGTCGTAGATTTCAGCGAAGCCGGCGTTGGCGGAGAACGTCTGGTCGGGAGGCGGGATGGTCTGCATGGCGACCTCCTGTGAAGGATAAAGTACTCGTATATTAAATCAGTTATCAATAATCAATATGATTCAGTCGTTATGACCTCTGAAGATTTGATGACTATATTCAATAAAACACTAGCATATTAAATCTATTATCAATAACGAATCAAAATAATTCGGATGTTGTGGTCTCTGAAGATCTGATGACTTTTTACCTCTGAAGATCTGATGACTATTTATCCTTGAAGATCTTACGACTATTTATCCTTGAATATCTGATGACTATTTGCCTCTGAAGATCAGATGATTTTTTTCCCTCTGAAGATCCGATGACTATTTGCCTCTGAAGATCTGATGACTTTTTACCTCAGAAGATCTGATGATTTTTTCCCTCTGAAGATCTAATGACTATTTACCCTTGAAGACCTGATGACTATTTACCTCTGAAGATCTAATGACTATTTCCCTCTGAAGATCTGATGACTATTTACCTTACTGAGAACACGCTGGGTTTGTGAAACTCGGCCGCTGTAGTTAAAAGGATTGGGCTGCGAATCAAGTTTCAGCAGATCTTCTCGGCTCATTATATCACCATACAGGTCTAGCATCTCCTCTATATTCGTGCCATCTTCGCGAACTTCTTCTTGTCCTTCTTCGTCTGGAAGGAAAGAAGGTGTAGATGAAAATAAAGTAGAACAAATCATGGAGACTTATTGGTAGGGATGATTTATGATAATTGTAAGGGCATGGGTGGAATAGTTAAAAACATAATATTCTTTAGTACTTCCTATGATTGCAGGAGGTTTACGTATCATATTTTAAAGGTATAATGCTCAATTTGTTTATCTAAGGAAGGCACTGACAATCGCATAGTTAGATAAGTTACCTTTCAAATTGCATTTCTTTTCATTTTCTTTTAGTATATTTAGAAAAAAGAAAACGATTAATATTTGACTAGTAACTAAAGTAAACTTTCTCTCCTTTTATCTCTCTCTCTCTCTCTCTCTCTATCTCTCTCTCTCTCTCTCTCTCTCTATATATATATATATATATATATATATATATATCCCTCTCTCTCCCAATCTCTCTCTCTCTCTCTCTCTCTCTCTCTCTCTCTCTCTCTCTCTCTCTCTCTCTCTCTCTCTCTCTCTCTCTCTCTCTCTCTCTCTCTCTTTCTTTCTTTCTTTCTCTCTCTCTCTCTCTCTCTCTCTCTCTCTCTCTCTCTCTCTCTCTCTCTCTTTCTTTCTCTCTCTCTCTCTCTCTCTCTCTATCTATCTATCTATCTATCTATCTATCTATCTATCTATCTATCGATCTATCTATCTCCCTCTCTCTCCCAATCTCTCTCTCTCTCTCTCTCTCTCTCTCTCTCTCTCTCTCTCTCTCTCTCTCTCTCTCTCTCTCTCTCTCTCTCTCTCTCTCTCTCTCTCTCTCTCTCTCTCTTTCACGAGCACTTAAACCTAATTACATAAACGGTGAATAGTTTTATTTCGAGAAAGTAAAGTGATATGGAATTAATTCACCGATTAATACTATCCAAATAAAGGCCAATGAAAGCGTGCGTAGTGACAGTTTAAGCGATTTTTATGTATATTTTATGTCAGTTAGAAGAGGAGGAGGAGCAGTGGGGTGAGAGGGGGGAGAGAGGAAGGGGGTGAGGTTGAAAGAGGACCCACGTAGAGGCACACACATAAATAATATTGTATTTACTATGTACACACACATATATCTGTTAGTGTTTGTGTGTGTATATAGACAAGCATAAAGATAGATAGATAGATAGAGAGAAAGGGAGAGAGAGAGAGAGTGAGAG
>NC_061823.1:16107092-16114592 GCF_019202785.1 Penaeus chinensis | reverse complement strand
AGAGAGAGAGAGAGAGAGAGAGAGAGAAGAGAAAGAGAGATAGACAGACAGACAGGCAAACAAAGAGAGATAAAGAGAAAGGAAGGACAAGACAGACAAAAAGGTAGATGCAGTATTTAGGTCGGAAGAGAGTGAAAATGGTAACTGAAGATTATGGAAAGAAGGAGAGATAAGTAAATTACAAGGCATATGGAAAGGTAGATGATATGAATGAGGGAAGGGGTGAAAGTTGAAGGAAACTGGGAAGAAAGACGGGTTGAGAGAAGCAAAAAGAAAAGAGGAGAGTTGAAAAAAATAATAAAAAATAAAAAATAAAGAGAGATAGGAAGGCTGAGAGCTGGAGAAGTGTGGTGGGGGGGGGGGGGGGGGAGAGGGGGAAGAGGGGAGGAAAAGAGGATGGGGAAAATAAGAGATGAAGAGAAGAGAGGGAAGGGGGGGGAGAAGAAGGGAAGAGGAAGGAAGAAAAAGAGGAAGAAGATGGGGGAAAGGAAAAGAAAGGGGATGGGGAAAAGGGGGAAGAAAAAATGAGAAGGATTAGGGAGGGAGAAGGGGAAAAAGGGTAAGTAGGGGAAAAGGGAAAAGGAGAAAAGATGAAAAAAAGGTTAGAAGGAAAAAAAGGTAAAGATGTTTAATAAAAAAAAAAAGAAAGGGGGAAAGAAGGGTAAAAGGTAAAATTGGGAGGGGGGAATTGAAAAGGGGAAATAGAAAAATGGGTATAAGTGATGGAAAAAAAAAGGCTCCCCCGAGAAAACCAGAAGGAAACTGCCGTTTTCCCCCCTTCCTTTGTTTGATCTTTTTTCTGCCTCCTTTCCTTTTTTTTTTGAAATATTTTGGCCCCCCCCCAGTTTTTTTCCCCCCAGCCCCCCCCCCCGCCCCCCCCCCCCCCCCCCCCCCAAACCCCCCCCCCCCCCCCAACCCCCCCCCCCCCCGACGCCAACCCCCAGGGAACCCCCCCCCCCCTTGCCCAGAAAACCCGAGTTTTTTTCCCCCAAACCCCCGCCCCCCCACCTCCCCATTATCTCCCCCTCTCCCCACTTCTCTTTCCTTCCTGCCCCCTTTCCTTTTCCTCTCTCTCCCCTCCCCCCCCTATCGCTCTCTCCTCTCATCCTCTTACTCTCCCTTCTTTCTTTTCTCCCTTTCTCCTCTCTCTCGTTTCCCCTCCTTCTCTTCTTCGGCTCTCTCTCTCTCTCTCTTTTTTTCTCTCCCTCCCCCCCTTTCCTCCTCTCTCCCCCTCCTCACATTCCTCCTCCTCTCCCCTCTCCCCCTTTCCCTCTCTCTCTATCTTCTCTCCCCCCCCTCTCTCTCTCTCCTTTTCCCACCCCTCCCCCCTTCCCCTCCTCTCCTCCCTCTTCTCTCTCTCTCTCTCCCTCTCTCTCTTCCTCTCTCCTCTTCTCTCTCTCCCCTCTCTCGCTCGCTCCTCTCTCCCTCTCTCTCTTTCTCTCTCTCTTTCCCCTCTCTCTCTGTAATTACAGCATGGGGCGAAGACGCACGAAGAAAGTTTAAAAATAAAAGGCGGAAAAAAAATGATTGAAGAAATGAATTTGTTTAAGCTGTATCCTTAGAATAAATAAAATAAACCAATATAAAGGACACCCGTTTTCAAAAAGGAAAAATAAAAAAAAACGGTTTGGCTACTGTTTGTGTAAACATCATGAAATAATTTGATAAAATTTTTGTTCTTTTTTGGAAGTTTTTGATCAAAATTAAAAATAATGTAGATGTACTGGCTAAACAAAACATGAATAACCTCTTCGTGTTTTCCTGAAAGAACTTAAACTCTGAATCTATTGTTCTTTTTGGAAAAGGGTCCAAAAGAACGTGTAATTGGCGAAGAGGAAAAATACTATGATTTTTGGAAAGAAAGTGGCTAAAAGATGAAACAAACAAAAATATGTGGGGTTTCAAAAAAAATAAAACACAGCATAACATCTTTTTAGTATACCTTTTAAAATTTCCCCTTTGCAAGTTTTGTAATTTTTTCTAATACTATCCTCCCCGGTCAGCTAATGTTTTACGTTTTTTTCATAATAAATCCCCTTGGGCGCCCTTTTCCCGTAGCCAATGAAATGCGGTTTTATTCCTTAGGAGTATATTAAAATTTCGTTTTGTTCTTGTGGGGAAGGGGGACTCCCCTCAGGTGTCTTAGAAGAGAGGAGAGAGTGGGGGAGGAGAGAGAGAGAGAGAGAGAGAAGAGAGGAAGAAGGTGGAGAAAGGGAGGAAGAGAGAGAAGAGAGAGAGAGAGAGAGAGGGAGAAGGGGGAAAAAAAAAAAATGCGAAAGGAGAAAGAGGAGAGGGGGAGGAGAAATAAAGTGAGAGAGAGAGGGGAGAGAGAGAGGAGAGAGAGAGAGAGAGAGGAGAAAAGAAAAAAAGAGAGAAAGAGAGAAGAGAAGAGGAGAGAGAGAGAGAGAGAAAAGGGAGAGAGAGAGAGAGAAAAAAAGAAGAGAGAGGAGTTTTAAGTAAGTTATTGATGTCGTGAAATAAAATGGGGAAAAAGGGGAATTGAAGGTATGCAAAAAGAGAGAGGAAAAGATAGATAGATAAATAGATAGAGAGAGAGACATTCCCCCCGGTGGAGGTGTTTATGTATGTGTGTCCCCGCAGTTGTGGGGGGTTGATGTGCACCTGTTCGACGACCCCTCTTGTATAACCGGCCCCTTTCGTTTTCCCAAACCCCAAGGCTCCTTAACCACAGAAACCCAAAAAACCCAAATCTTTCTCACCATTGTTTTAAACTTTTTTCCTCTAACAAACCAAGGTGAATAGGACAAAAATTTACTGGGGCTTTTTTTTTAAAACAATTATGCCCCCTTTCCTAGGGGACACAATAGTATGAAATACCAAGAAATGAAAAAATAATGGGTTGGGCCCGGGGTTTGGGGATCTATACACAAAATGCAAAACGTTTGGTCATTAACAAAGTTTGATCACGCGATATTGAATCTGCAGCTCCTAATATTCATTTGATCTCTAATGATACAGTCTTGTGTTGCGCTTGTAAAGATCAATTGGGGCAAAAAGAAGAAAACTTCAAAAGTAAATTTCTTCCCTGGGCTAAACGGAAAACCCCCGAAAAACCCATGATAGCTTTTGCGTTTTTAAAAGGCGGGGAAACAGAATTACTTAAGCTTGAAGAAAAAAAAATAAAGAAAAAGATAGTCATAGAAGAAGTATACAAATGGAGCCTAAGAAACTGCAAGTTAATCTCCACGTGCAGAATTTCAGAGCAGCTTAATATCAATTATGTTGAGGTATATATACACTGGGGAAAAAAAATAAAAAATAAAAATATTGCTAATAATCGGACACCTTAAAAGGCACTGCGACAAAATCATAATCATTTAGCCCCCGGGGTTCGGGGAGGGGAGGGGTAGGGGTGGGGATAGTAGATCAGCTTTATTCCCTTAAATCAAAATTTTTTTTTTTCAAATGAACTTGGGTAAAATCAAAACTAAAGGGCCATTTGTCTGATTTATTTTAACGTGTACCGTTGGACAATTCTAAGAAATTGCATCAATTGCTTTTTCACCAGCTTGGCTATAAAAGAAAACGAGAATTATTATAATAAAAAAAATGCATGCATGCAAAAGAAAACAGATTTAAAAGTAAAAGAACATACACATACACACACCTGCCTAGTCTTAATACATAAGAAGCTTTAGGGTTATTTTATGTAATCCCTCAAATAGAAATTAAAATTACTATTGCTTTATGTTATATGTTACTCCTATTCTTCCGTGCGTGTAATAATGTGTGGGTGTGTACACGTGTATCTGTGTACGAGTGTGTGTGTGTCTGAGAATTATTAATCATGCAAATCTATAACTATGATTCTCTATCAAGTAGTTACATTATCTTGTTTAAAATTATTATCAGGTTTATATATAGGCGAAGTGTTTTATATACTTATATATAATATTTATATATAAATATACATGTGTGTGTGTGTTTGGTGTGTTTTTTAGTGTGTGTTAGTGTAATTTTGTGGTGTACATAAATAATATATTAATCTTATATATATATCTATATATATAAATATGATAATATATGTATATATTATTAAGGATGAGAGAGAGATGTGTAATATAACATATATATATATATATATAATATATTATTAATATATATATAGAATATATATAAATATTTATGTTTTATATACGTAATATTATATATGTATATATATGCTTACATATATATATATAGATATATGTAGGTGTGTTTGTTTTGTGTGTGTATTAGAGTGGGTTTGGTGATGTGAATTTTATGAGTTAGTTATTTGTGTTGAAGTAGTGTGAGTGAGTTGTGTTATGAGTGATAGTGATATTTTGAGAGATAGATGATGATTGTGAGAGTGTGATAGGTGAGATTGTGAGGATTAGAGTAGTGATGAGAGGTAATTTAGTGTGTGGGTAGATGAGTGTGTGAGTTTTTGTGTGTGGTGTTGTTGTGATTTGTGTGGTGTTTGTGTGTTTGTTTTTGTGTTGTTTGTGGTGTTTTATGTGGTTTTAGTGGTTTATGTTGTGTGTGTCTTGTTTCAGCGAGAAGTTGAGTGTGTGTTATTGGTTGGTTTTTTTTAATTTTGGTTGTGTGTGTTTATTGATTGTTGTTTTGTATTGTTGGTGTGTGTGTTGTGTGTTGTGGTGGTGGTGTTGGTGTGTGGGTTGTGGGTATGTAGTTTAGTTTTTTGTGTGTTTGTTTGTTTTTGTTTGTTGTGTTTTTGTTTTTTTGTGAGTGAGTGTGTGGTGTGGTGAGAGGTGGTGTTTTTGTGTAATTTTTTGTTGGTTGTTGGTGTTTTATTTTTTTTTTTTTTGTTTTTGTTGATGGGTTTGTTTGTTTTTTTTGTTTTTTTTTTGTGTTTTTTTGTTGTTGTTTTTTTTGTTTGTTGTGTGGGGTTGTTTTGTGGTGTGTTATTTGTTTTTGTGTATGTTTTTATTTTTTTGTTTGTTTTTTATTGTTTTTTTTTGTGTTTTTGTGTGTTTTATATGATTTATTAATGAGGGGTGCAGTAGTGGGTGGGTTTTTTGTTTTATTTGTTATGTGTGTTTTTTTATTTTATTGTGTGTTTTGGGAGGTGTTTTGTTTGTGATATATAATAATATTTTTATTTTTTTTATAGTTATATTTAAGATGTATTTTTTAATATTTATTTTTAATTTAGTTTAGTATTTTTAGGGTGATAGTTGTTATTGTTGTTGTGTGTGTTTGTTTTATGTGTTTAGTGTTTGTTTTTATATTGTTCGTTTTATGAGTGTAAGTATTTGTTTTATTTAAGTGTTTATTGTGTGTGTTGTTTGGTAAGTTGTGTGTGTGAGTTGTTTGTTTTATGTGAGTTTGTTTTAGTTGTGTGTTTTTATGGTGTTAGGTGTGTGAGTTATTGTGTTTTGGTTGTGTTTGTTTTTTTTGTGTTGTTGTGTTTGTTGTGTTGTGTGTGTGTTTGTAAGTTGTGGTGTTGTGTGGTGTATGTTTGTTTGTGTGTTTGTGTTTAATTGTTTGTTTTTGGTGTGGTGTGGGTGTGTATGTAGTGGTTTTTGGGTGTGGTTGTGTGGTGTATATATATATATATATTTAAATATATAATATATGTTGTGTGTTTTGTGTGTTTTGTTTGTTTTGTTTTGTTTTTTGGTTGTTTTGTTGTGTTTTTGTGTTTGTTGTTTTTTATTTGTTTGTTTTTGGGTTTTTGTTTATTTTTTTTGTTTGGTTTTTTTATTTTGTTTTTATGTTTTGGTTTTGTTTTTTTGTGTTGTTGTGTGTTTGTTTGTGTTTTGTGTGTTGTGTGTTGGTGTGTGTTTGTGTTGTTGGGTGGGGGTGGGTGTGTTGTGTGGTTGTGTGAGTGTTGGTTGTGTTGTATTGTAGGTGTTTGTGTGTGTGTTTTGTTTGTGTGTTGTTTATTTTTTTTATGTTTGGTTTTTTTTTTTTATTTTTTTTTTTTTGTTGTTGTGATGTGTGGTCTTGTTTGTTGTTTTGTGTTGTCGATGAGTGTTGAGTTTGTTTGTTTGTGTTTAGTGAGTGTGGTATGTGTTTTTTTGTTTGTGTGTAGTTTTGTTGTGATTTTTTTGTTTATGAATATTGTATTGTTTGATGAATTTAATGAGTAGATAAATGTGTGTATGATGAGAAGTAGTGAGACTTGATTAGTTGTGATGTTGTTTGTTATTATGAGAATAATTTGATATGAATATTATGATTAATAAGTTGTTTTTAGTGGAGTTGTAAGGGCGGTAAATTGAGATGAAATGTAGAGATATGATGTTGAGAGAGTTATGAAATTAATTGAGAGATTATGTATTTTGGTAGGAATAGAGATGAATGAGAGGTGAATGCTGTAGGTTGTTCGTGTATCTGATTATCAGAGTGACAGTATAATAATAAAAAGAGTGAGATAAGAATAAGAGAGAGAGAGGTAGTGTCTATCGTGCAGTTCGTGATCGATTTAGATTATACTTCAGGTATGATGTGGGTTATTTATTGTGGAGATATATGTCTATATAAGTTTTATAGTATATATAAATATATGTTTTTGATTTATTATTATATTCTGATCAGATAATGTGATAGATATTAGAATATTTTGCTGGACAATTAGATATATATGATATAGATATATATATATTATAGATATATTTTATAGATATATTTAGATATTTATAACACATATTTTTTATATTGTAATTGTATAGTTATATTTATTAGAATATTTTATATATATTGAGAGCTATTATGTAACTTGCATATATAAATACTTTTATAATCATACATTGATTTAATAATAGTTATTTATAGAATATTATATATATTATAGTTATTTTATATATTGTCTCACGCCAGGGCATTATCACACTCGCACAACACGGACAAGATAAATAAAATATAAATTGATAAGTAAATATATATAATAGTATAAATGAAAATATATAATAGATATATTATATATATAGTATTTATATTATATACATATAATATATTATATATATTAATTTATATATATAGTTTAGATTTTATGATGGTGGTGTGGGTGGTGGGGGGGGGGGGGGGGGAGGGGTATTGTATTAGTTTGAGGTTAGATTGGTGTTAAGGTTAGTTTGATTGATAGATATTTTTTTTATGTAAGTTTATATTTGTGGTAATTTTGTGTTTGTATTTTAATTTTAGTGAGTTTTTTTATTTTGGTTATATTTTTTTTGATTTTGTATTTTTTTGTTGTTTAGTTTATGTGTAGTTTTAGGTGTGTTGTTGATATGTGTGTGTATGTTTTTGTTTGTGTGTTTTGTGTGTTTGTGTGTTTGTGTTGTTTTTGAATAGTGTTTGGTTGGAGTGTTTTGTTTGTGTATGTTATTTGTTATGTTGTTTTTTTGTGTTGTGTGTGTTTTGTTGTGTGTTTTTGTTTATTGTTGGGTTGGTTGGTGGAGTTTTGTTTGGTTTGTATTGTTATGTTGTTGTGTGTGTTTGTTTGTGTTTGTGTTTTTTTTTTTATGTGTGTTGGTGGGGTGGTTTTATTTT
>NC_061823.1:16089592-16092092 GCF_019202785.1 Penaeus chinensis | reverse complement strand
CTGTTGTCACTGCTATATTTATCATAATCATCATTATCATCGCCACCGCCATCGCCGTCTTCGTGTTGTCATTCATTATAAATTGTAGGAGTTATAGTAGAAAGTGTTATATCACAAAATATAGCGTTTATATACACAATATAATATTCTTCTATATTCATAGATATGCATCAATCCATGTACTTTAACAACTCTCGAAACTTTTTTTTTCTTATTTAATTATGTTTAAGAATAAAAATCTGGCGATAGAAGAAAATCTAACACTGATTCTCATATTTTATCGTAATATGACCTGACATTTTGAACATATATCCCCACCATTATAAGCATTCACAAATTATAAATTACCAGGCATTAGTTCAATACCTTTAAGCATTAGGGTAAAATCAGGAAATGCAAAAAAAAACAAAAAACTAAAAAAAAACGTGTCTATATATATACAACATATTTGTATACATTGAACGACTATTTTGTTTGTAAATAGTGTTTGGAAATAATTCACTTTTCTTTTTTTGTTTAAGTTAACAGGCTTTAGTTCAATACCTTTAAGCATTAGGGTAAAATCAGAAAATACGAAAAAAAAAAAAAAAAAAAAAAAAAAACGTGTCTATATATATACAACATATTTGTATACATTGAACGACTATTTAGTTTGTAAATAGTGTTTGGAGATATTTCACTTTTTTTTTTTTTTTTTAAAGTTAACAGGCATTAGTTCAATACCTTTAACCATTAGGGTAAAATCAGAAAATACGAAAAAAACAAAAAACTAAAAAAAAACGTGTTTATATATATACAACATATTTGTATACATTGAACGACTTTTTAGTTTGTAAATAGTGTTTGGAAATAATTCACTTTTTTTTTGTTTTTTTAAGTTAACAGGCATTAGTTCAATACCTTTAAACATTAGGGTAAAGTCAGGAAATACGAAAAACAAAAACAAAAAAAGAACGTGTCTATATATATACAATATATTTGTTTATATTGAACGACTATCCAGTTTGGAAATAGTGCAGGTAATTTCTCTTCAATTTACGAGGATTTCATGGCCAGCCTTTTTGTACCATCGATTTGAACATCAATGCTTTATTCGTTGATATACACACACGAAGATTAACACAACTGAATTTTCGTGTTTGGTGAGCGATATGTTTTCTCTTTTTTCATATTTTTTATTTCCTTTTTTGAGCAAATTGCCAGTGCTTCTTCTTTCTTTCTTTCTCTCTCTCTCTCTCTCTCTCTCTCTCTCTCTCTCTCTCTCTCTCTCTCTCTCTCTCTCTCTCTCTCTCTCTTATTTTAGGCCTTTTTAAGATTTTATTATTCCTTTCCTTTTTTTCTCTCTCTCTTTTTAAGGGTTTTTTTCGCGATATTTTCCTTTTTTCCCAATTTCTTTTTTTTAGGCCTTTTTGCGATTTTTTTTCCATCTTTCTCTTTTTTAGGCCCTTTTTTTTCTACAAAATAAGAATATAATCTAAAAAGTCTTCCGATGCAATAATGACGTAGAATTGAGAAAGATCATCAAGAGTTTCAAAACAATGAACAAGATAATTCATCGCGTAATGATGGTTCATTTCCTTTCAGAATTTCAGCAGGTAATTCTGCCTCCATCCAGTAATCACTTTCTAATAGGAACCTCCAGGAATTCAAAGGTTTCCATCCTCTGCTTTGTCAAGAAGCCAAAACAACGCCATAAACAATTTCCAAAAAAAGGGCCGACCCGAAGGAGAAGACTGCTGTAAGGAAACGGTACGAACTATAATTGAAGATAACGGGAAAGAAGGAAAAACTTTTGAACGTCTCTCTCTCTCTGTAGTTCTGCTTTTCTAAATATGTCTTCTTCATTCCTTCTATACCTACCAACATCTAACTTCATTTACAGGATTATCAGGATATGCAATTATGATAATGTGATTTCGTGACGTCATAAGGTCTGGCATAAGCCTTTCGCGTTAACAGTTTCATCATCTGTTTCATGGAATGTTGAAAATGTTGAAAAGAAATTGCACTTGCACTAAGTCTTTAGCATTTAACATTTTCTTTTTGTTGGTTTTCAACATTTTAATTATGATTTGACGTGGAGAGAGAGAGAGAGAGAGAGAGAGAGAGAGAGAGAGAGAGAGAGAGAGAGAGAGAGAGAGAGAGAGAGAGAGAGAGAAGTATATATATATATATATACATATCTTTATCTTTCTCTCTCTCTATATATATACACATATAAATACATTTTTTTTTTCAACAGCCATTTATTCCACTGCAGGACATAGGCCTCACCCTTGCCTGATTGGATGCCCTTCCTAATCAACCGCGGTTCGGCGCGCTAACACTTGTGCTACGGCGGCGACTTCCCCTACGACACCTGTGTTTGACTTCTCAAGGCGATATGTCGTTTTCTCGGACTCGAGTTAGCAGTCAGAGCGTAGACATTTTTATGACAGCCACGATGGGGAACTGAACATCTACATATATATATATATATATATATATATATATATATATG
>NC_061823.1:16054592-16064592 GCF_019202785.1 Penaeus chinensis | reverse complement strand
AGACTAGAGTAATGTGTAGTAGAGGAAATTGTGAAAGTTGGAAGGGGAGTGATGATTTTTTTCCATGTAATAACGGAAAATACCTCCTTTATCGTAGTGACCATTAAGTTATAAGTTTTAGGTAAAGGGAGGGTTAGAAAAAAAAGTTCACCGTAGATATGAATTGATTTAACAAAACGATATTCCTGTATTTTCTTGATATTTATTATTGCTAATATTAAAATCATTGTAATATATGCCACCTCTTAGTATTAAACTATAGAATCAAATGAAATGGTAAAAGTTGTTTTATATGACGGTTGTCTCTTCTGCACACACTCAGCAGAGGAATAAATTAATCCATCCCACGAGCTTTAAGACCATTAAGTCATGCCACTCAAATTAAAATTAGGTAAGTCAGAATTGGGTTTTCTCGGGGTTCCATCCAAATCCAAAATCCCGAGTGGTCGCAGCAAGACTGAGGTATCATCTTCATCATTTGTATTTGAATTGGTATCGCCATATTGGCAGCAGTAATTCGGTGAAAATATATTATATTTTTGTACATGAAACACTCGCGAAATGACACATACATACAAATATACACAAAATCAGACTATATATATACATATATATATATATATGTATATACATACACACACATATATATGCATACATACACACACACACACACACACACACACACACACACATATATATATATATATATATATATATATATATATATATATATATATATATATATGATTGTGTATGTATTTGTTTTTGTACACAAAACTACAATAGCTGATATTCCTCCTATTCCAACACGATACCATTGGCGACGTAAGGGAAAATATAAAGAAAGGAGAGAGAAAGAGAGAAAGAGAGAGAGAGAGAGAGAGAGAGAGAGAGAGAAAGAGAAAGAGAAAGAGAAAGAGAAAGAGAGAGAGAGAGAGAGAGAGAGAGAGAGAGAGAAAGAGAAAGAGAGAAAGAAAGAGAAAGAGAAAGAGAAAGAGAAAGAGAAAGAGAAAGAGAAAGAGAAAGAGAAAGAGATAAGAGATAAGAGTGGGAAAGAGAAAGAGAAAGAGAAAGAGAAAGAAAGAGAGAGAGAGAGAGAGAGAGAGAGAGAGAGAGAGAGAGTATGAGTCTTTCCGGATAAGGTCGTTTATCTCATGAAGGGCCGTCGAGGGTAATGATCAATGTTGGGTCGTTACGAAGGCCATAGTAATTGGCTATGTGGACCGCTACTTAAAAGGAATAGAAAGGAAAAGATTTCCTAAGAAACCGATCGAAGAAATAACACTGAACGAGATTTACGAACGACTGTACCCGGATTATTCAAGCTCGATGGAATATTATTGAAGCAGATATCGGGGTTTTTAATTTTAGTAAAACAATTAGACTAACTCTTGAGAGTTTGTAGCCTAACAAATTCCTTAGAATAATAATAACAAAAAGATACCTGAGTTATAAACAAACTTTCAGAATCACAAAGTTTTGTGTCAAACTAAAACCATCTTTTAGAACGCCCAAGAAAAAAAGTTTTAATCTAACTTCTTTACACATACATATCTATCGCCAGCTGAAAAAAAAAACAATAGAATTAATAATGCGTAAAGTTGGTTCATTATCTCTCTTCCTCCCTCTCTCTCTCTCTCTCTCTCTCTCTCTCTCTCTCTCTCTGTCTCTTTCTGCCCCCCCCCCCCCCCCTCTCTCTCTCTCTCTCTCTCTCTCTCTCTCTCTCTCTCTCTCTCTCTCTGTCTCTCTGTCTGCCCCCCCCCCCCCCCCTCTCTCTCTCTCTCTCTCTCTCTCTCTCTCTCTCTCTCTCTCTCTCTCTCTCTCTGTCACTCTCTCTCTCTCTCTCTCTCCCTCTCTCCCTCTCCCTGTCTCTCCCTCTCCCCGTCCCTCTCTCTCTCGCCCATTTTTTTCTTCCTCTGCCTGTATCATCAACCCTCCGAATGCAATTTACCATCAGTATGACAGTCGCTCCAAATCTCAGCCGAACCGATAAACTCAAGGATTGGGTCTCAACCTACGGATACAATTTGTCATAAGTAGCAAACAGACGGTATCAGGGCCTCTCCTACTCAAGGGAGAAATATAGAACAGTATAGGTTTACCATCTGAATATTAAACTCAGCCGAGCGTAGGAATTTTCCTGCTGGCGAAAGAGCTTTATGTAAATCGTTCTTATTTTGTGATATGTGATCTAAGCTGATGTTAAGCTAAGCTACATAATATGTATGTAATTTGTATATGTATTTGTATAAATATCGTCTGTACATTGTATGTATTAGTAAGTGTGCACAATTATAGCAATAGTTGCAATATGTATGAACTCAGGCCCGCATGAACACACACACACACACACACACACACACACACACACACACACACACACACACACACACACACACACACACACACACTCTCACACACACACACACACACACACACACACACACATGCCTACAAACAGAAAAAAACAAAAAAAACATACATACACTCAAATGCATTGTGTTCAAATACATATTAACACATTATCAATTCAAGATTTAAATACCACAATACACCTTGAGTAAAATGTTCAGTAACTAAAGAATAGTGCCACTGTTTTATCCTAACTTTTAATATCATCATTATTATTGAAGTTGGTCTTGTTATTACTGTTATTATCATTCTCCTCCACTTCTCCTCCTCTTCCCACCTCCTCCTTCTGATGATCATCATTATCATTTTCATAATAACAAAAAAATACGAAAAAGCAACAAAATAATCCTGGAGTCACGTTTTCCCTCGACCCTGCCCCCCCCCCCCCTTCCTCTCCCTCGGTGACCCGGATATGACACCCACAGGGACGATCTATAAATTGCTTCTGAAGAGAATCTCGACCTTCTGGTTGTCCTGGAATGACTTTCTGACGATGTTACTTACGGGTTGCCCAAACCTCATTAGGGGACACCTCCTGCCTGGCTCTGCGTGTTGCTTGCTCTGTTTCTTCTTCAGGTTTCGTTATTCTTCTCTCTCTTTTTCCGTTTCTTCTTTCTCCCTTTTCTATCTTTTCTCTTTTTTCGTAGTTGTCTTTTTTTCTTACTATCCCCCTTTTTGAAAATTATTTCTGGTTAAATTATATATATATATATATATATATATATATACATATATACATATGCATATATACATATGCATATATATATATATATATATATATATATATATATATATATATACATATGTATATGTATATACGCATATATATGTATATACACACACACACACACACACACACACACATATATATATATATATATATATATATATATATATATATATATATATATATATATATATATTTACAAGATAGAAAATCATGAGATACAAAAGCCTTAATTACAAACACACACTTCGTAAATCGGTAGAGAAGAGACATTCCAATTAAAGATTTATCCAACCCTATATATAGAGACAGCGATTTCCGCCGCTTACAGACATAGGTAATCGGAGGACATCGGATTGGAATAAGAAGGTTGGGGAAGGGCTTCGGAGGAAGAAGAGCAAAGGGAGAAGAAGGAGATACAGAAGGGGGAGGAAGGGGAAAGGAGAAGGGTAGAAGGAGAAAGAAGAGGGGGGAACGAAAGAAAGAAAGGAGAGGGGAGAAGGGAAGGAGAAAGGAGAGGGGGAGAAAGAAGGGGATAAGGAGAGAGGGAGACGCGAAAGAGGAGAAAAGAGAGGGGAGAAGAGAAGAAGAAGGATAGGGGGAGAAAGGAAGGAGAAAGGAGAAAGGGAGAAGCGAAAGGGGAGGAAAGACAGGGGGAGAAGGGAAGAAGGAGAAAGGAGAGGAGGGAAGGGAAGAAGAAGGAGAGGGGGAGAAAGGGGAGAGTGAGAGGCGAAAGAGGAGAAAAGAGAGGGGGAGAAAGGAAGAAAGAGAAAGGAGAGGGGAAGAAAAGAGAGTTAACTATCTAGAAGAGATGAAAGACTTACTACTTAGAAGATAAGGAAGTGGAATAAGAAAGAGGAAAAAATGCTTACTACTAAGAAAGAAAAGAGGGGAGAAAGAGGGATACCTATTACTTAGAAGGAGAAAAAATAGAAGAAGAATTACGTGGAAAGGGATTTACTTACATATAAGGAGAAAGGGGAGAGAAATGGCTTACTACACAGAATAAAAGACAGATAAAGGGGAGCTTATTTATAAGTGAGAGGCCTAACAACCAGCAATATAAAGTAGGGAAGGGCAAGTGGAGACTCACTACCAAAGCGAAGACGGAGATGAAAGGTTACTTATTTATAAAAGAAGGTAGAAGGATGGTAGAAGGAAGGAGTAACTAAGGACGAACGAAATGGGAATATAAATCACGAATGAGATGAAGAGAGGGAGGAACCAACGGACACCAAAGAAAAAATACAAAAACAAAAATACAAAACAGAAGGAGGAAAATTAATTACGAATGAGAAGGAGAAAAGAAGAAGCTAAAAAAGACATATACGGGAATGCAGATTACATATTAAGAATAAGCAGGAGAGAGAGAGAGAGAGAGAGAGAGAGAGAGAGAGAGAGAGAGAGAGAGAGAGAGAGAGAGAGAGAGAGAGAGAGAGAGAGAGGGACGAAATGAACAGACCTTAGAATAAGAGAATACAAAATACGTAAGAGAAGAGTAGAGAGAGAGAGAGAGAGAGAGAGAGAGAGAGAGAGAGGGGGACGAAATGAACAGACCTTAGAATAAGAGAATACAAAATACGTAAGAGAAGAGTAGAGAGAGAGAGAGAGAGAGAGAGAGAGAGAGAGAGAGAGAGAGAGAGAGAGATGAAATGAACAGTCCTAACAGAGAATACAAAATACGTAAGAGAAGAGGAGAGAGAGAGAGAGAGGGAGAGAGAGAGAGAGAGAGAGAGAGAGAGAGAGAGAGAGAGAGAGAGAGAGAGAGAGAGAGAGAGAGAGAGAGAGAGAGAGAGAGAGAGAAGAAGAAGAAGAAGAGAGAGAAATAAACCGAATAAACACCAAAGAGGGAAAACAAATTACTTATAAACAGAAAAACGAAAAAGAAAAACAAGAAAAACGAAGAGGAAATACAAATCACGCTCCTAAGATCCGGAATAAAAAATGACATAAGCGAAGAAGAAGAAAAAGAAGAAAAAGGAAAAAAAAAAACAAAAAAAAAAAAAACGAATAGCACAGAAGGTATACAGATTACGCACAAGAAAAAGAGGGGGAGAGAGCAGAAAGATTATCGATGGAAAGACCCCACGCAGATCCACAAGAGGAGGAATTTAGCATGAAATACGATCATGAGATTATGACACTCCTTTTAGTTGGGTTTGGGAGTATTAGGGGGAGAATGGGATAAGGTAATAAGGTGGAGGAGGAGAAAAGGGACGAGAATAAGGAAGGAGGAAGGTATGAGAAAGAGAATTGGAGAATGATTCGGTGATAATGATAACATCGTCAACAACAACAACAACAATAATAATAATTATAATAATAATAATAATAATGGTGATAATAATAATAATAATGATAATAATAATAACAATAACTACAACAAAAATAATAAAATAATGATAATGATGATAAACGTAATAATGGTAAAAAATAAAATAAAAAAAATAAAAGTAACACTTATAATTACAATAATAATAATGATAACAATAATCATAAGGATAATCATAACCACAGATACAACAATGATAATAATAATAATAATAGCAGTATTAGTAGTAACAATAATAATGATAATTATAATGATAATGATAATAATGATTATGATAATAAAAATATTGATATCAGTAATAACAACACTAATGATAATAATAATAATAATAATAACAACAATAATAATAATAATAATAATAATAATAATAATAATAATAATAATAATAATAATAATAATAATAATAATAGTAATAGTGATAATGATAATGATAATTATAATGATACTCATAACAATAATAGTAATAAAAATAATAATGATAACAATAACAATAATAATCATACGAATCAGAATAATAATAATAGTCATACTAATAATAACGATAATTAATATTGATAAAAATAATAATAATAAAAGTATTTTCAGACAGGTAGAACCCCGTCAAAATACTAGTTGGTAACTGCCGAGCTAAGCCCCGCCTCTTTGCCTTCATTAACTGCAAATATTATTTTTTTTTTGTTCTTATCTCTGTGTTTTTTTCGATTATCTTTTCACCACTCTCATTACTGAAATATTCTCAAATAGAATATACTGAAAAAAGACCATAAAATATCGCATATATTGAGAAAGACGAAAAGGGGGCGAAGCTAATAACGTCATAGCGTGGGATATCAAATAGCGCTAGAAATATGATTTTTTTTTATAATTTACTCAATGCTGTTATGATTCCCGGAAAAAAACTCTTGTTTTAAAGATGACGAAATGTTCCACAACGTAAACATCCGTTTCTAAGGAAAAAGTGTATAATTGATAATAATGATAATAATAGTGATACTACTTCTACTACCAATAATGATAAAGATAATGATATTAATAATAGTAATAATAATAACAACAATAAAGATAACGACAATGACAATAATGATGAGATGATAAAAATAATCATTTTAATTTCACTTGCTCTTTCTCCTTTCTCCTTCCCCTGCCCCCTTCATCTGTTCTCTTCCCCTTCCCCCATCCTCTGTTCCTTTCCCTTTCCCCTTCCCTTTCCTCTGTGCTCTTTCCTTTCCCATTTCCCATTTCCCTTCCCCTGTACCCTTTCCTTCTTCCCCTACCCCTGTTCCTCTCCCTTCCCCTGTAACTCTCTCTTCCCTTCCTCTGTTCCTCTCACTTCCTCTTTTCCCTTTCCCTTAATCTTCCCCCCACCCCCTTCCTCCTCTCCCCTTCCCCTGTTCTCTTCGCAGGCCTAATTCACTAGCAATCACTGGTTTTGAAGTCCCAGAATCACAAGTTTGCGCAAATGACGTCAAAGGAAGATCTCTATTCCATTAACCTTTATGCGAAACCCTCCCGCTCGCCAGACTGTCCCCTCGAGGTCAGAGTAGGGTCACATAGGGTCAGGACTCGGGGAATATCTTTTTATTTTGGCAGGTTCATATTCCCGAAAGAAAGGAATGGGGCTTGAAGTCCATGGGAGTTTAAGTTTTAATAAATCCAGCATTGGTTATCAGCTTTATTTCGTTTACTTATTGGTAATCCTTGTGTGTTATTGAAGTGAATTTGCTTTTTCTTTACCATTTATCTATTTATATATTCAATTTTATAGTGTTTTTTTTTCAAATGCAACGGTCTTCGCTCTCAAATAATGATGAACTGACAAGCAGATTTTTCTTGTATATGATTTTATCTATCTATCTATCTATCTCTTCTTTTCTCTTCTCTTCTCTTCTCTCCTCTCTCTCTTTCCACTGGCTATCACTTGGTCTTCATTTCTTCCCTGTTATTCTTTGTTCTCGGATCTTCTCTTTGGTTGCTCATTCATTTTTTCTCTTTGTCTGGCTGTCTTTCTACCTCTCTCTCTGTCTCTCTTAGTGTGTGTTATTCTCTCTCTCTCTCTCTCTCTCTCTCTCTCTCTCTCTCTCTCTCTCTCTCTCTCTCTCTCTCTCTCTCTCTCTCTCTCTCTCTCTTTCTCGTTCTCTTTCTCTTTCTCTTTCTCTCTCTCTCTCTCTCTCTCTCTCTCTCTCTCTCTCTCTCTCTCTCTCTCTCTCTCTTTCTCTCTTTCTCTCTCTCTCTCTCTCTAACCTTCAGTGTGTGCGTGTATCTTTTCTCCATCAATTGACCTGTCTACCGGTCTGCCTTATTTGTCCTCTCTTGCGCATTTCCTCCTTTCTCTGTTTTCTTTACTTGACTTTATCTAATATTCCTTCTGCCTCTTTTCTCTTCGCTGTCGGTTCCTCGCTCAATACTCACCCGGTCAGCCTTTCTACCACATCCTCTTCCTGTCCCTGCTTCTGCTTTCTGTGTCTTTCCTCTTTCTTCCTTCTCTTGTCACACATTCCTCCTCCTTTTTCCTGTTTGTCTTTCCTCCTTTTTCTTGATTTTCTTTCCCCCTGTTTCCTCCGTTCTCTTCCACTTCTTCTTGCTATCTGGTCATCCGCATGTCTGTTTACTCCTACCCATCGCTATCTACTTATCCTACTGCCTTCTGCTAGCTGCCCCCCCCCTTTTCTCCTGCTAGCCACTGCTCCTGGATAGTTGCTCTATCCTTCTAGCCATCCTTCCCTTGCCTCTGCCTCTATCTAATACTATCCACCTGCTTCCTTCCTCCTGTTTTGTGCTACCCCGCTCCACCTCCACCCTCCTGCTGGCCACTCCTGCTCCAGATTCCTGCTTCCTGCTAGCTACTCTTACTCCAGCTTCCCCTCCGGCCTCCACCTCCCAGCTAGCTACTCCTCTAGCCACTGCTCCTGGATAGTTGCTCTATCCTTCTAGCCATCCTTCCCTTGCCTCTGCCTCTATCTAATACTATCCACCTGCTTCCTTCCTCCTGTTTTGTGCTACCCCGCTCCACCTCCACCCTCCTGCTGGCCACTCCTGCACCAGATTCCTGCTTCCTGCTAGCTACTCTTACTCCAGCTTCCCCTCCGGCCTCCACCTCCCAGCTAGCTACTCCTCTAGCTTCATGCCACCTCCCCCCCCCCCCCAGTCACCTGCCTCCGGATATCCACGTTTCCCCCAACCTCCTGCTTCCTGCTAGCCGCTCTTCTTCTTCCTCCTGCTGGGTTACTTCAGTTTCTAGCCACTTACAAGCTACCCCACCCCCTGCCTCTTGCCTCCTACTATCCACTCCACCTCTCCACTCCCCCCTCCCCCAGTCTCCAGCCTTCTACTATCCACTCCACCTCTCCTATGCATCTCGTTCCCATCCGCTTCTCCTTGTATTACCGATCCACAGCCTCCCATAATCCTCCGGCGAGAGTGACTTATAGGATGCATTATCCACAAGCAGAGAGGCAAAAAGTGGATATACATTTTGCGGAATTTATTACATTCTCTTCTCTTCCTTATCCTTATCCTTATCCCTTTTTCTATCCTTATCCTTATCCCTTTTCTATCCTTATCCTTATCCCTTTTTCTATCCTTATCCTTATCCCTTTTTCTATCCTTATCCTTATCCCTTTTTTTATCCTTATCCTTATCCCTTTTTTATCCTTATCCTTATCCCTTTTTCTATCCTTATCCTTATCCCTTTTTCTATCCTTATCCTTATCCCTTTTTCTATCCTTATCCTTATCCCTTTTTTATCCTTATCCTTATCCCTTTTTTTATCCTTATCCTTATCCCTTTTTTATCCTTATCCTTATCCCTTTTTCTATCCTTATCCTTATCCCTTTTTCTATCCTTATCCTTATCCCTTTTTTATCCTTATCCTTATCCCTTTTTTATCCTTATCCTTATCCCTTTTTCTATCCTTATCCTTATCCCTTTTTCTATCCTTATCCTTATCCCTTTTTCTATCCTTATCCTTATCCCTTTTTCTATCCTTATCCTTATCCCTTTTTCTATCCTTATCCTTATCCCTTTTTTTATCCTTATCCTTATCCCTTTTTCTATCCTTATCCTGATTCCTTTTTTACCCTTATCCTTATCCCTTTTTCTATCCTTATCCTTATCCTGGACTAGTGTTGGATTATCGGTCGATATTATTTTTTTATTATTATCATTTTTTTTTCTTTCTGGGGGGGGGGGGGCGAGAGAGAAGGATGGAATATAAGAAAGAGAAATTGGATAAAATGGTGGGAGAGAGTAGAGGAGAATGAGATAGATGGTAGATAGATGGATGGATGGAGGGATGGGTGGATGAGTGGATGGAGGGATGGGTGGATGAATGGATGGATGAATGGATTGATGGGTGGATGAATGGGTGGAGGGATGTGTGGATGAGTGGATGGAGGGATGGGTGGATGAATGGATGGATGGGTGGAGGGATGGGTGGATGAATGGATTGATGGGTGGATGAATGGGTGGAGGGATGTGTGGATGAATGGATGGATGAATGGATTGATGGGTGGATGAATGGGTGGAGGGAT
>NC_061823.1:16037092-16039592 GCF_019202785.1 Penaeus chinensis | reverse complement strand
CTCCATCCCTCTCTCACTCTCTCTCACTCCTTCTCTCTCTCTCCTCCATCCTTCCTCTCTCTCTTTCCCTCCTACCACCACCCCCTTCCTCTCTTTCTTTCCCTCCTCCCTCTTCCCACCTCCTCTCTCTTTCCCTCCTCTCCCCCCCCTCTCTCTCCTTCCATCTCCCCCCTCTATCCTGTCTCTTTCCCTCCTCCCCCCTCTCTATCTTCTCCCACCACCCCCTTCCTCTCTCTTTCCCTCCTCCCCCCCTCCTTCTCTCTCTCTCCTCCCACAACCCCCTTCCTCTCTCTTTCCCTCCTCCCACCTCCCCCTTCCTCTCTCTTTCCCTCCTCCCTCCTCCCTCCTTCCTGTCTCTCTAATTCTCCCACAGAATCTCACGCTGCTCCCTATCACTCTTTCAGAAGGTAATTACACAATTCACTTCCACGCGGCTGGGTCATTACTCTAATAACCGATGAATCTGACAATGCATATGTATTAGGGAAGAAATGCACATGCACGGAACACATTTTCAGCTCCTGCATTCAGTGTGTGTGACAGTCTAATCTAAGGGAGTGACACCAGAGGAGACTTACACGGTTACCCTGTTCAGAGGAAGAGAAAAAAAAAAAGTGCAAAAGGGGAGAATAAAGCTGAGGAAGATTAAAGAAGAAAAAGGGGTGTAAAATGTGAGGGGAAGTTGAGGGATATTGGGTAAAGATAAGGGATAATGAGATGTGGTGATAATGATGATAAGGGTGATAAAGAGAGAAAATTATATAATAACGTAATATAATGGTGATAATGACCTGTAGATGAAACTTGGGAGGATTTGAAATTTGTTGTCTCAATTTCAATAAATATATTTTTTTAAGAATTGTTGGTTTTTCTACCATGAAAATAGTAGTTAGGTCATAAGAAAGCAGACCATCAAAAAATACATTTGGAAAACACACACACACACACACACACACACACACACACACACACACACACACACACACACACACACACACACACACAAGCACAAGCCAAGCTACCAATGCTGAACCACCCAGCATCCCAACCCGAGAGGAGTCAGCGCAAAACCCTGATCCGCGTGGAGGAAGGTCAGACCTGCTGGCCCTTGATTAACACTGGCACTGCGCGAGGCACAGACTGTATTAGGGACAAATAGACAAACGGCCGTAAGCGCGCAGATTGGCTCCCGCGAACGTCGAATCAGAACAGCTGACTGGGTCTTCCGTGCGATCGCTACCGAGGGAGGGAGGGAGGGAGGGAAGGGCGCCCTCGGGGAATCTCGCTCCGGGGAAGGGTGTAGCTTGGTTTCTTTCTTCGTTTGTTGGTCTGTTATTTATCTTCTCGTCTATCTGTTTATGTATTCATAAAAAACGTATGTGTGAGTACACACACACACAGACACACACACACACACACACACACACACACACACACACACACACACACACACACACACACACATATATATATATATATATATATATATATATATATATGTGTGTGTGTGTGTGTGTATGTGTGTGTGTGTGTGTGTGTGTGTGTGTTAAATGTTACACAGTCCTAAGGCTATCACATTAGTTTTACATATGTAGATGTTCAAAATTTCCGCTTCTGAAAATAAATATACTTTTAAGTTTCACTAAGATTAAACTTCACCTCAACTCTGCACTGTCTCTTTCTTTCATCACTTCAAAATCTTTCTAACAAAGGGACGAAAATACAAGAAATTATATATCTGCACACACTATCATGCTTATTAATTATCCTATTCAACAATTCAGTCTTCTCTTCATAGCACCAAAGTCTTAGAAAAAAAAAAAAAAAAAAAAAATTCATGATTCACAAGTCCAGTTAAATAAACTTTTTATCCGCTTTAACGAATTTTGAAGTAACGTAGAAGGCCGTTTGATTTTCTGAAAGCCACATTGTTGAGAGAAATGCTATCTCCAACGCGAGTATTTAGTAGTGAATCGTGTAAATGATTTTTCGCTGAATGGGGAATACGGAAACGGGAAATGGGACTTGATACCTTTGAATATCATATGCTTTTCTGTACTTTTCTGCCTGTTGCTTTAATAGCCTTATTGAACACTATAAGGCTATATTTTCTACGAACACTATAAAGCTATTTTTTTCCTATATTTTCGTCTTGTTGTTTAAATAGCTACATTGAACACTAGTTATATTACCGGCACATATTTCATAAGTTAGGACTCTATTTCTTAGAATTAATGTCGGAATGACTTTTTGAAACACCTTCGTATTCATCATAATTGCTCATTAAACTATGCTCTAAGACTTACTAAAGTCCTAGTAGGCGGCTAATTAAGTCACTCAAACAGTCAATTAAAGGAAAAGATTATTTAATTCGTTTATAAGGCTTTGCGCTGATGACGTTCTGCATTTGTACGTTCAGTTATTTTCAACTCGGGGAAAATGGCGGGGAAAAAAATATATCGTCTGCAATGATTGTTTATAATAACTTTTAAAAAATAAG
>NC_061823.1:16024592-16027092 GCF_019202785.1 Penaeus chinensis | reverse complement strand
TCCTTCCTTCCTAAGACTGATTTGCTTGCCATGTATATTGACATGGTTAACCCCGCTTTGGATATATAAATGCGTTTCGTAAAAAAAAAGAAAAAAGTCCTGATTTATATATAGCCTCCTTGGTGTCCAAGAACCCTTGAACATCATGAATATGCTATTCGCGGACACAGATTGTGGTGTAATATCAGCCGTATTTAATGCCTGGAAACCAGAGGACGCTGTCTGTCCTGGAGAACAACCACTAGAATATCCTAGATGTATTTAGTCAACGGAACCCAAGTACATGTGAAATTGTACCGCAAAGGGAGGCTTTCCTCTTGAAACACTATGTTGCAATTCAGTCCACTCTCATAGATAAATACAGCTACAGGTACTCTACATTAAGGAGTTCAGTAGTAAATCTTTAATAGTTTCAGGATAGAGCATATCCCCCATCGTCTCTTGCAAAGAAAAAAAAAAACTATATATGTAAGAAACATTCGTGAATTATTGCACAAACCAGCATGGGTAGGGAAGGTTGTTAGCCACAGACTGATGCTATATAGAGATGTCATCCTGTTGCATATGGATACTGATTGATCACCTGTGCATTCTCATGTTGTAAAACATGTGTTCAAACTTTGACCTACATTATTTGTTAACAACAATAACAATTATGATGACGATGAATGGTACCGATGGTGAAAATGATAAGGATAATAAAGATATTAAATTTTCTTTGTAAGAAAACAAGAAAAAAAAGAGAAAAAAATAATAAAAAAGGATTTTCTAAAAGTGATGTCTTTATTTCTGCACAGAACAGATTCAGCTCCGTTTAACGTTACTTTCATCAGCCAGAGTGCATATTGCTAACAGCAGAGCGCCCGGCCTTTTTCCTTTAGTGTCATCGAGTTTCAGATTTATCGAAATGAAATAAAGATTACAAGGGAAGATAGACAGACAAACATAGAAACAGAGAGACGGAAATAGGGAGGAAAGGGGAGAGTGACAAAGAAAGAAAAAGAGAACTGAAGAAAAGAGAGATTAATATTGCTTTTTGTTCCTGAAAAAATGAAAATGTCATCATTATTATTCTTGCAAGAATGTGGGAGGAACGAGAGAGAGAGAGAGAAAGAGAGAGAGAAAGAGAGAGAGAGAGAGAGAGAGAGAGAGAGAGAGAGAGAAGAGAGAGAGAGAGAGAGAGAGAGAGAGAGAAGAGAGAGAGAGAAAAGAGAGAGAAAAAGAGAGAGATATGACAAGGGTACAAAACAAGAGACAGAGAGAAAATGGAGAGAGATGAAAGGGAGACAAAACAAGAGACAGAGAGAAAATAGAGAGAGTAACAAAAAACCAACCACCCACGCACACACAAAAAAGACAAACACAAACAGGCAGAACACGAGTATTTCGCTTGAGCAAAATAGCAGATTAGGCAACAATCGATTACCAAGCATCAGAATAATCTACTTTAACGGGCAGTAAGGCCGGCTTTTCTCCAGGGAAATACCGCGCGGGCTTCGTGTGGAGCGTATCACGTGCAACCTTGGCCAGGGTAGGAAGCTCTGTATTAATGCATCGATGTATTTTTAGGCAACTTCGAAATTTAAAAGGCGAGTGAGAGGGTGAGGGAGAGGGTAAATGGACAGAGAACGAGTGCGGAAAAGAGATGGTTTGCCGGAATTAATCGGTTGTTTCCGATTTACCTCCTTTGATTTCCTTTATATATATATATATATATATATATATATATATATATATATATATATAGATGTGTGTGTGTGTGTGTGTGTGTGTGTGTGTGTGTGTGTGTGTGTGTGTGTGTGTACGTATGTATGTGTGTGCGCACTTGCATACTTACTTGCATGCATGCATGCATACATACATACATACATACATACATACATACATACATACATACATACATACATACATACATACATACATACATATCTACATACATACACACACACACACACACACACACATACACATACATACACACACATAAATACATACATAAATACAAGCATACATATATACATACACCCGCACACAAACACGCAAACACCCACACACAAAACACAAACACGCACACGCCCACATATCAGCATGCGCATTCATAATCCATGCCTAATGATGTGCAAATAATACCCGCAAGTCCACACGAAGATTCTCCCACCGAGCCTCTGCATCGCACCGTCTCAAGGCGAAGTATTTCTTACGAGATGCAAGGATGCTGGAGGATGGCAAGAGCCTCGGGCGACGCGATGGAATTGTGGGACGTCGAGGCAGCGCTCCGTGATCCGGCCGTCGCTGCGGCTGTTTGTTCGTCTGTCTGTTTGTCGTCGATTCCCAGGCGGGGAGACGGGCTTCCTTTGGATATTTTTGTGACGGGTCTCGTGTGTGTGTGTGTGCACGTAACATGTGAATGTAAACACACACACACACACACACACACACACACACACACACACACACACACACACACACACACACACACATATATATATATATATATATA
>NC_061823.1:15957092-15959592 GCF_019202785.1 Penaeus chinensis | reverse complement strand
TTCTCTCTTTATCGATCTATTTAACTGTTTATGCATACATACTTGATTATCTATTTACACTTATCATTATCTATCTATCTATCTATCTGCATCTTTCTATCTATCTATCTTTCTGTATCTGTGTAACTATTTATCAATTCCATTTGACAAGCTGTCCACCTATCTATATACATATATTTGTCCACACGATCTTTTTATCTTTAATCCACTCCTTCTATCTATCCATCTCTCTATATATTTACCAACCAGCCTACCTATCTACCTATCTATCTACATATCTGTCCGGCTTTTCATCTACTCATCTATCTGTCTATAACACTCTCTTATTTCTCCTTACATCACGGAATAAACATAACAGAATTGTCTTTCTGAACGAAATCATTTTCTATATTTGACGTTAGTAAAAAAAAAAAAAAAAAAAAAAAAAAAAAAAAAAAAAGAGAGAGAGAGAGAGAGAGAGAGAGAGAGAGAGAGAGAGAGAGAGAGAGAGAGAGAGAGAGAGAGAGAGAGAGAGAGAGAGAGAGAGGGGGGGGGGGAGAGAAAGAAAGAAAGAGAGAGAGAGAGAGAGAGAGAGAGAGAGAGAGAGAGAGAGAGAGAGAGAGAGAGAGAGAGAGAGAGAGAGAGAGAGAGAGAGAGAGGGGGGGGGGAGAGAAAGAAAGAAAGAGAGAGAGAGAGAGAGAGAGGATGGCAGGGAAATTTGACCCTTTTTTTCCTTCCCAGAGTAATATAAGTCCCTTTGAAAGATACTTGTGTGAGCTGCTGTAACTTCAGGTACATCGAGTGGGTCTGAAGCCTGAAGTCTCATAAAATCGGAATTTAATTTCACTTACTTCAGTTTGATAATAATGGTAATAATGGTCATAATAATAATGATAATGATAATAATAATAATAGTAATAATAATAACATGAAGAAGAAGAAGAAAAACAATTACAGTAATAGTGATAATAATACCAATAATGATTATGACAACAACAACAATAATATCAAAATCATCATCATCATCATAATAATAATAATAATAATAATGATAATAATAATAATGATAATAATAATAATTATAATAATAATGATGATAATGATAATGATAATAACAATAATAACAATAATAATAATAATGACGATGATGATAATGATGATTACGATGATGAGTTATAGTGCAAAAAAAGGAAAACGCAATATCACATTTAATGATAATATCACTAAATCGTGATAATCATAAAAAAGTAGATAATTAGCATTACTTTAATCATCATCATTAATTATTGAATTATTGGACTTCATTACATCCATCCACAAAAGAAGCAACTTCATTAAGCATCAAGGTCATGAAATTTATCCATTTACAAATCTACATTTATTTTACCTATTTTTATGTACATATCTATTTGTCTAATTTTTCCTTCTTCAAGTGGAAGGATGTAATTTTTATGTTGATGAAATATAACATTCCCAATTCTTGGAACGGATGTAAAACGATGGAAAATATATAGATTCATTAATGCTGTTGAAATGTGCTACGTGGAAATGCAAATTAAATTAAAAATTCAGAGTCAGATATTTTTAGATGCACGGATATACGTAATTTTAAATTTAAAGATTTAACTCTCTTAAATAAAGACTCTTCGGGATGCATGTGAAAAAAATATAGACGATACATGATAAATGTCATTAAAAAATATTTATATGTGATGTTTCTATGATATAATTAAATGCAAAATAAAAACAACCTAAACTTTGGAATCGACACTGAAAAAAAGTTGAAATAATGAACACACTTCAGATCATTTCCATTCATAAAATCTGAATACAATGCAAAATCATTTGCACTGATGCCACTTTATTTCCATAAACAAAATATTAGCATATATATCCATCGTTAATTATGAAGAAGTTTATAGTCTAATAGGATGATGTTTTACTTTGTTACTCAAGATTCAATTCAAGCCTTTCCTTATTATTCTTATGAATGTCCCTTATTAACGTGACACTTAAGAAATTTCCTTGTTAACTCCTACATGATATGTTATTATTATACAAATCCCTTTTTTGTTTCACACATTTTCCTCGTATTCAGATCTCCATCATATCTGGTTGTTCCCGCACGCGTGTGTGATTTACTCTTAAAAGGCGTCTTTACACACACTTTTGCTGCCTCGTGAGTCTCTCTAGATAACAGCGATGAGGAATCGTCTTGAGCTCATACGTAAACACCTTTTATAATCCACACTTTTCCCTTTTTTCTAATTGTTCTTCCTTTCCCTCCTTACACTTCCCTTTCTCTTCCTATGCCTCCCCTTTCTCTTCCTATGCCTCCCCTTTCCTCCCTTTCCCCTCCTATACCTCCCTCTCTCTCCTCATTCACCCCTTCCCTCCCAATATCTCCCCCTCTCTCCCCATTTACCATCCCCCTATCCCTTCCTAATTCCTATACTTCCCTCCCAATACCATTGCTTCCCTCCCTGTAACTCCCCTTCCCTCCCAATACCTCTCCTTCTCT
>NC_061823.1:15912092-15917092 GCF_019202785.1 Penaeus chinensis | reverse complement strand
ATGGATGGATGGATGGATGGATGGATGGATGGATGGGTAGGTGGGTGTTTGGGTTTGGTGGATGGATGGGTGGGTGGGTGGGTGGGTGGGTGGGTGGGTGGGTGGGTGGGTGGATGGATGGATGGATGGATGGATGGATGGATGGATGGATGGATAGGTAAAGATATGAATTAATTAATGAATATAATAAATCAATAAAGGGATGAATGATGAAAACAATAAACAAATAAACAAATAGACAGACAGACAGACAGATAGATAGAAAAAAAGTGATAATTATGTATATGCAAAACGCTATATTAACCGGATATCACTGTATGTCATCATCACTAACTCAACATGCAAATCAAGATAAAGGTAAATCACACACATATACAATTAACATCCAACATTCAAGACATACATATCAAAGGAAACACAGACAAGAACGACCAAAGCAGTGTGTCAATTAATCCGGTCTCTGATGCAGTTCCCTTGATCAGTATACATTAACTTGATTATGTATAATGAGGGTTGACTGATTCCCGGACCTTTTAAACATCTGTGCAGGAAAGAGGACATTAGAGGAAGGATGTTCTCGTGTTTGTGAATCAGTCGCTAAGAATTTGTTTGTTTGTGTGTTCTGTGCGCGTGCGTGTGTTTGTGTGTTTGTTTGTTTGTGTGTGTGTGTATGTGTGTGTGTGTGTTCTTTTAAGTGTTTGATTTGTGTATATGCGTATTGTGTAAGTGAGGAGTGTCGAAATAATTTAAAGGAGGTATGTAATAGATTATTTGAATATTGCACAGAACTCCAATTCTGTGATTATAAACTTACACATTTTTTAAGCAATGAGTATATTTTCTAAGCAAAAGAATTGCAATATAAGATCTGATCATTTTGTGTGAATGGAAAGCATATGAAAACACTGGAAATTGTGATTCATTCTATGGAATTTCTCTACAATCACATTCACGCTTTAAATCAGTTATTAAACGGAATATATAAAAACCCTATGCGAAATTTACAATTTAACAGGAAATAACTAAATGGTATTACAACACACGCTAAAAAAACTAAATGATAAGATGAAAGTGACACTAATTGATAGCAGAAGTAGTAGTGCTAATGATAAGGATGGTGATGATAACAATGACAGCAATAATAATAATCATTGTTACATTGTTAGTAATTATATCAATGATAATGACAACAATAATGATTATAATTAGATTGATAATGATAATATTAATGATAATATCGATAGTGATAATAATGATAACAATAATTGTAACAACAGTAACAACTACGCATATACTTTCAGTTGCACAATTCCAAATCATTCAACTCTATATCAAATACATATGCTAACCATCTCAACTTTTTATTCCCCATGAAGAAATGGCTATGCAATATAGTCACAAACAACACGAAAGCAAATAGGTGACAAAATATACCATAATACACACACACACACACACACACACACACACACACACATATATATATATATATATATATATATATATATATATTTTTTTTTTTTTTTTTTTTTTTTTTTTTTTTTTATTATTATTATTATTATTATTATTATTTCTTTTTAATAGGAACATGATTATTCAACACGTATCAAAATATAAAGACCAAACTTAAATATCAAAATAATTTACAATACCTCTCATAACATTACTTCTTTACCTGTTGATCGCGAAGCCTAAAGTAATCTAAACCTCCACTCGAAATATAATGTACCATTCTGCATCCCTATGATATAACAAAAAGAAAAAAAAGTTATTTAAAAAAGTTTAGAAAACATAGTCAATTGCACACGTGGAACATTTTTAAGGACCTAATTGCATATAAATCTTTCATTCAGTGTTAGAAAACACGCATTTTCAAATTATAGAATAATCTCAGGTAATTAAAGTTTGCTTGATACGAAATATTATTAGAAGCATATGGTTTACAGGACAATGTGTTTACATGCTGGTCCTCCCACACACTTCCTTATTTCTTCCACGTGCTCTAGTCTCAGTAACAGAGCATTAATAAGCGCTGTGCAGTTGACAAAATGTTATCAGTTCACGCAAACAAATGGTATAGTTACTATAATGAAAATGTATAAATATCAGTATATTTACCGAAGGAGAGATCATGTGAGAATTCCAATATCATGACAGACAGCAACTGATCTGACACGTAGAGATCCACGATACTATTGCCTCTATCGAATTTATTATCCCCTTATGATATTTCCCATATCGACCCCCCCCCCCTTCCACATACACACACAATAATCCCACCATGATATCACTGCAACAACCATCCCCTTCTAATATACCAGTACACCACACTGCTCTCCCCATCTTGCACTGAATTAAGAACAGAACACTGTTATCATTCACATACGTCAGAAACGAGGTAACAACACATAACCCCTGTTTTTAAGAGCCTTAGTTGTTCTCGTCTCAAGGTGACGTAATTCTGCCAACGAGGTACCAATAAACCAGTTGACAGTATCTAATCTAAAAGGCTAATCTGTACGTTCTCTTTGTTCCTGTTCTTCTCGGGAACTGTGAGGTGCAGTGATATTAACACTATGTCATACTCAACATGCTAATATGTAGATGCATGTGCCCAAGGGTCTAATTACGGGAATCGCAAATATGACAGGTATTCTGCAATTTTTGGCGTTTTTATGTTTGGTCAATGAGAAGGTCATTAATTAGCCAGTAGATTTTCTGACAAGTATCATTATTGTTCTTTATATGATCCAGAGTAATAAGCGGTAGGAAATGCAGTAACGATTTAATATCAGCTTTGTCATTGTAGTTTTATAATTGCGATATTTATCATACCAATTTTTTTTTTTTTTTTTTTTTTTTTTTTTTTTTTTTTTATCATTACTGTTACTTATCATTCGAATACCATCGACACGTAACTTCTCTTTCAGCATTTTCCTTAAAGTCATCCCTATGAAAAGCGTTAGAATAACCATACCTTATACACCACTACCAATACACAGACCTCAGAACCTCACGTATTACGGAGCCGGCGCCCTAGTTGAATATAGAGCGAATTTTTTTTTTTTTTTGATCATTACTATTACTTATCATTCGAATACCATCGACACGTAACTTCTCTTTCAGCATTTTCCTTAAAGTCATCCCTATGAAAAGCGTTAGAATAACCATACCTTATACACCACTACCAATACACAGACCTCAGAACCTCACGTATTACGGAGCCGGCGCCCTAGTTGAATATAGAGCCCCCCCCCCCCCCCCCCTTCAAAAATGGCACACGATCCTTTTACAACCTGTGTTTTCTTTTAGAGGTTCACGAGAGGTTCACAAATAAAGGTTCGAAGCTCTATTCGCGGTCGGCATGGTCTCACAGGTGTGTTTTGATGACCCACAATCTGGCAACATTCACGTCAGGCGTCTCACGGTAATCGAGGAGTTTCTCTTCAGGTAACGGCCCCTCCACTGCATAACTTGCGGGGGTAACTGGTAGTAACCGGTAGTAACTGGTAGTAACCCGCAGCCTCCGTATTCGAAGTTCAAGCCAAGTCCCTATCAAAGTTGGGAAAATGAGAGAAGCCAGAAATCGGTACGAGGTTGAGGCCGCCATTGTTGGTCTCCGTCGGCGGCGAATATTTCGTGCGTCATTTTTCTTTGCTTTTTTCTATAGATATATCTGGTACACCTTTGCATATGTACGTGATTTTGTGTGTGCGTGTGTGTGCGTGTGCGTGTGTGTGTGTGTGTGTGTGTGTGTGTGTGTGTGTGTGTGTGTGTGTGTGTGTGTGTGCGTGCGTGCGTGTGTGTGTGTGTGTGTGTGTGTGTGTGTGTGTGTGTGTGTGTGTGTGTGCGTGCGTGCGTGCGTGTGTGTGTGTGTGTGTGTGTGTGTGTGTGTGTGTGTGTGCGTGCGTGCGTGCGTGCGTGTGTGTGTGCGTGTACATGCATGCATGTATATATGTTCGAATGCGTGTGTGAGCGTGATTAGGCAAGCGTGTGTAGAATTCACTACCTAATGTTATCATTACTTGTATTTTGTCCATAAAAATGCATTTACATTTTGACGTAGTTACTCAGTGAGCCTTGTTAATTTTCCGTGTGCATATTTCATATAGTATTCCCTGTTACTCAATTAAAAACAAAACCAATAAACGTGCTTGCGCGAGTTTGCATTCGTGCTTTCGTATTTGTCTGCAAAAGTAAGTGAAAGTGTGAAGAAGGGAAAGAGTGAAAGAGAAAGGGAGATGAAGGAAATGAGAGAAGGAAAGAAATAAACGGTAAAAGGGAGAAAGGGAGAAAATTAGAAAAAGGAAGAAAGAGTGAGTGAGAAGAACGATGGAAAGAGAAAATGAGAGAGGTAGAAAGTGAAAGAGAAAGATAGAACGAATGAAAGAAAGAGAAAGGGGGAGAGGAAGAATTAAACAGAGGAAGGGACATTAAAAGAATGAAAGAGTGGAAGTGAAAGAAAATGAGAAACTGTAAAAGAGACAGAAAAGGAGAAAGAGAGAAAGTGAAAGAAATAAAAACAAGTAAAATAGCAATGAGGATGGGAAAAGAAGGAAGTAACAGGAAGATAAAAAGGAGAAGAAAGAGAGACAGAGAAACAGAGAGAAACAGACAGACAAACAGAGACAGAGACAGACAGACAGACAACAGACAGACCGAAATAAAGAGAGAAGAGACAGATAGACGGAGAGAAAGAAAAACAGAGAGACAGAGAAAGAGATCAACAAAGAATTGGAGAAGGGAAAAAAAAAAAAAAAAAAAAACGGAAGCTATTCCTACCACTTCCGGGATAGAATCTCGATCTCTCCCCATCCGCCTTTCGCCAGGCAGTTATGGATTCCAACCCTACATTTTATCCCCGGATTCGAGGCCAAACAGCTGGCTTCGGGTTTCGCAGCAATGAAATGGATTCCGATGCCTTCAGGTTCTTGTGAATGATTTCTTTTATACTTTTTAGGGGCATGTATTGTGTTTACTGCATCGTATAGTTGTTAGGG
>NC_061823.1:15902092-15904592 GCF_019202785.1 Penaeus chinensis | reverse complement strand
TTACCCAGGGTTTATGCAAGGTTTCCCAAAAGGGTTTCCCAATATGCCAAAAACTATTAATAAAGTTTTATCCCCCCGAGGGTTAATCATCGTTTTAAATTAGATTTTTTTTTATAAAAATTATAATTCAAAATCTTTGAAAAGTAGGATATACTGATAAGTATGCTTGGGAATTGAAAATAACTACAATAAATGATAGTGATATACGTCTTTTCCCTACTAATACCACGAAAAATTTGTTAAGGATAATTGTAAAAACAATAGCTTTAAAAAGTTTTTAATGATATTTATAATATCAAAAACAACGCAACAACAATAATTTAATGTTTAATTATGATAATGAAAATTTAACAAAAATTTAATAATAAAAATGATAATAATAATAATAATAATAATAATAATAATAAAAATAATACTAATAATGATTAATAATGATAATGTTTAATTTAATAAAAATGATATAATAATGATGATGATAATAAAAATTTAAATGATAGTTATAAAATAGTAAAAGATAAAATAAAATAATTAATATTATTAATATTAATAAAAATAATGATAACATTAGTAAAAGAAAAAAGTTATAAAAAAAAAAAAAATTTTAAAAATAAAAGATGATGATGATGATGAAAACACTAATTAAAAAAAATAGACATATATAAATAAAAATAATGGTTTAAAAAATTATGATGATGATGTGATGAAGATGATGATGATGGTGATGATTATGATGATTATGATGATGATGATGATGAAGATGATGATGATGATGAAAATGTGATGAAGATGATGATGATGATGTTTATTATGATGATTATGATGATTATGATGTGATGATGATGATGAAGATGATGATGATGATGAAGATGATGAGAAGATGTTTAAAGATGATGATTTAGTGATGATTATGATGATTATGATGATGATTGATGAAGATGATGATGATGATAAGGGTGATGATGAAGATGAAAGATGATGATGAGGAAGATGAAAATGAAGATGAAGATGAAAATGATGCGAAGATGATGATGATGGGTGATGTGATGATGAAAGATGATGTTGCTGATGATGATGGTTTATGATGTGATGTTGAAGATGATGTTGGGTGATGATGATGATGATGAAGATGATTTATTAAGATGTTTATGATGTTTAAGATGATGATGAGAATGATGAAGATGATGAGGTGATGATGATGAGAAATGATGAGGTTGATGATGATGATGATGATGATGAAGATGATGGATGAGATGATTATGATGATGATGAAGATGATGATGATGAAGTTTATGTTGTGATGATGATGATGATGATGAAGATAGATGTGTAAAGTGTGATGATGATGTTTATTTTGGGTGTTTATGAAGATGATGAGAAGATGATGATGATGAGATGATGTTTATGAAGCTGGGGGGTTTTGTGATGATGTTTATGATGAAGTTTATGATGATGATTTATGATGTGATAGAGGAGATGATGAGATGATGATGATGATGTGATTATGGTTGATGATGGTGATGATTGATGAGGATGATGATGATGATGATTGATGATGTTGATGATGATGATGATGATGAGTTGTTGATGATGTTGATGATTGATGATTTGATGTGTTGAGGAAAGATGATGATGAGATGTTGATGATTGATGATGTTGATGTTGATGGATGATTGAGATGATGATTTTAGATGATGATGAGGAGGAAGTGGAGGTTGATGAAGATGATGATGATGATGATGATGATGATTATGATGTTGAGGTGTATGTGATGAGGAGGTGGATTCTGTTGAATACTGATGATGGAATTTAAAGAGTTAAAATAAAATATAGCTGATAATTGCAATCGTTGCCAAATTCAACTGTCAACTTCGATAATAATGTCCCTTTTTACACAAAATATTCATAAACATAATTTAGTTCGGTCGCGGTAACAAATTGATTAACGGTCATTAAAAAATAAAGAGAAAGAAAAAAAAGAAAAAAAAAAGAAAAAAAAAATTCTGCGAATGCGATTTTTTTCCCACGTTGTGCTCTAGAAATGCAAATTTTCTTTTATTTTCTCACGTTTTTTTCTTTCTTTCTTTTTTTACCTTTGAACATTATCTCATCTTTTGTTCCATTTGGGGAGATATTAATGTATGCAGATTAGCAGCGAAACAGGAAGTTGACAAACTGCTGGACTAAAAAAACTCGCTGTTATAGATCACATTAAGGGTATGTTCGGCAGATGAAGCTCATTAGGTTGCCGGGTTATTTTTCGGTGAACTAACATTATTTATGTCTCTGTTTATTTTTCAATTGATAATGCGAATTTTCTACATTATCTTTTGATGTATGAATATGTACATAAGTTTGGTGAGAATAAATAGACACACTAACCACACACAGATGCATATTTATATATATATATATATATTATATATATATATATATATATCTATGTATGTATTATTATATGTATATCTTATTAATATATCTATTTTTATATATATAAATATAT
>NC_061823.1:15888877-15901992 GCF_019202785.1 Penaeus chinensis | reverse complement strand
ACGCGTCAATGAATGAACACAATAGAGACACTAAAGGGGGAAAACACACAGCTGATTCCTCGGTATTGCGTAGTTGGCGTTAATAAGGGAGAGAGAGAGATTTCGAAGGGAATAGGAAGGAGAAGAGGAGAAGGAAAAGGAGAGAATGGTGTGGGGAGAGAGATAAAGACGGAAGGAGGGGGAGGGGGAGGGGGATGGGTAGGAGGAGAAGGAAAGGAGATAACGGGAAAAGGGGATGAGAGAGAGAGAGAGAGAGAGAGAGAGAGAGAGAGAGAGAGAGAGAGAGAGAGAGAGAGAGAGAGACGAATAAATATGCCTACAAACCAATGACTGAAATACAGTAACATTAAACACACACAAACAAGCATACAGAAAAAGTAGAAACACACAAACAAACAAAACAATAGCAGAAAAAAAATATATAACAAAACAACAACGAATAAAACGTGAGAATTAAAGAGGAAAACAAATTAATTCATGGGAAAAGATAGAGACGAAGGAGGACACGCACCTAAAGATACATATAATTACGAAATAAAATAAAAAGAAAGAAAATACGAACATAACACCATACACAAACAAATAACGGAAACAAACCAATAAACAGCCACACGATTTGAATAAGTAAATCATCAAACAGCAAGAAACGGAAATAGACAACCTGCATGAAACAAACAACGAGCGAGTTGCGTCAAGCACAAGAGACCAACTCTTTTCCATCGCATTCCCCAGTGTCTTCTTAAACCGGGAGGAGACTGCACGTGGCTTCACAACAATGCATGCTATTGCGTCATGTCATTCTGCAGTGTCCTTAACTGTATGTCGGGGCATGTCAAGGTAGGTATGTGTTGGTATTTGTGTTATTTGGGTATGTGTTGAAGATTATGAGGGATATAGCATGTAGGTAATATTAAGGCGGTATGGCTATGCAGAGCTAAATGTAAATAGAATTAATCGTGCTAATATGTAGGATGTATATGGTGTATATATATATATATATATATATATATATATATATATATATATATATATATAAATATATATATATATATATATATATATATATATATATATATATATATATGTAAGTATGTATATATATATATATACATATATACACACAATGAAATTACGCTCATATTTAGGTATCAATTTTGTCGTTTGTTTTCCCCGTGTTAATTTCCAAAATAACTCAAATTCATATTATACCAGTTCAATACGAAAAAAAGACAACATAAGATATACTTTTCTCGACATGTTTATTTTCTAACGAATGTTTCGCGTGATCGATTATATATAATTGTTTTAATAGACCATCGCCAATGCATATAAAATCAACTACAAACAATAAAACACGACTAAATATCAATACATTCGTTCTATATCGAATTAATTGACTGATCGACTGTGTGTAGTGAATTTAAAAATAATATATTTAATAATATCCCATTCTTCTGTCTCTTGTGGTATTTTCAGACATTTTCCTAAGAATCTCGGCAGTGCCCAGTACAAGAAGGGGTGACAGCTGCCAGGGCGACCGTAATGGTGTTACAGACAGAAATTAGTGACGCATCTGTTGTGTCCGTGTGTCCGTGTGTCCGTGTGTGTGTGTGTGTTGTGTGTGTGTGTGTGTGTGCGTATGTGTCTGCGTGTCCGTGTGTGTGTGTGTGTGTGTGTGTGTGTGTGTGTGTGTGTGTGTGTCTGCGTGTCCGTGTGTGTGTGAAAGTGTGTGTGTGTGTGTGTGTGTGTGTGTGTGTGTGTGTGTGAAAGTGTGTGTGTGTGTGTGTGCCCATTTATGTGTGTGTGTCTGTCACTTTGTTGGCGTGACGGAAGGGTGAGAGGGTTAGGGTGGGCGGGGGAGGGGGAGGGGATGGGTGTAAACTGAATAAGGGGGAGGGGAGGGGAGGGAGGGGAGAATGAACTGTAGGAAACATGGCATGTGTGATCACGGCATGAGATCTTGGGGGCACGTGCCATGGGGAAGGGGGGGGGGGGGGGGGGGTAAAGGGGTGTAGGGGACTGGGGAGAGAGAGGGGTTGTAGGGAAGGGGGAGAAGGGAAGGGGAAGGGAGAGAGGGGAGAAGGAGAGGAAGGAAGTAGGGGTTGTGATAGTCCTCCGTGAAATTTATGGGACAAGCTGTAAAGACTAAAGCCCTTTGATGAAGTTATTTCCGCTCACACAGCGAGAAAAAAAAGAAGAAGAAAAAACAAACACACAATAATGCATGGGTAAAAAAAATGTATTAAAGGACACTGACCAAAGAGAGAGAGATAGAGAGAGCGAGAGAGAGAGATAGAGAGAGCGAGAGAGAGAGAGAGAGAGAGAGAGAGAGAGAGAGAGAGAGAGAGAGAGAGAGAGAGAGAGAGAGAGAGAGAGAGAAAGAGAGAGAGAGGGCGGAGGGACAGACAAAGAGAAAGACAGCCAGAGAATAGTACAAACAGACAGACACAGGTAGACATACATATATAAACTTGATAAACATAAAACAAAATTCCCAATCATCAATAAATACAGCACAAATAAACCTCTCAAACAAAACGCAAATATCACAAACAAAGAACACGAAAAGAGCACTCACTCAAACAAATAAACACACACAAAGTACAACATTCACACGACCATAAAGAACAGTGATCAGTCTTCCACTAATATCTGTGTGTGATCGCGTCCTATCTCGTAATCTCCCGGTCTCCCCTGGGCCGAGGAGGGGAAAAGAGGGGAGAAAGAAGGGGGAGAGGGAGAGAAGGAGGGAGAGGGGAGTGGAGGGGAGGAGGGAGAGGGGAGTGGAGGGGAGGAGGAAGAGGAGAGTGGAAGGGAGAGAGGAGAGGGAAGAGGAGGGGAAAAGGAGAGGGGAGGGTGGTGGAAAGGGAGAGGGGAGCGTGGTGGAAAGGGAGAGGAGGGGAGGTCATGGGGGAAAGGAGGGGAGGGTGGTGGAAGGAGAGGAGGGAGGAGGAAGAAGAGAAGAAGGTGGAGGAAGTGGAGAGGAGGGGAAGTAAAGACAAACAGAGAGAGAAAGAGACAGACAGACAGAGACAGACAGAGAGAGACAGACAAACAGACAGAGAGACAGAAACCGACAGACAGACAGAACCAGCGAGGAAGAACAGAGGAAGGGGAGATGAAAAGGAGAGGCTGGGGAGAGGAAGGGAGAGGAGGACCCACGAGGCCCCAGAGGGACACGACTGTCCCATAGATCTGATTTAACGTTTCCCGGGCGTTCATCAGCGGTCGTTAACCTTGGGCAAGTTTTTGGGCCTATTAAGGAAATCAATTACCCCGTTGCGCATTTGTTATCTTTATCATCTGGGAAAATCTGTTATGTTTATCTCTGTTGTGTTTAGAAGCTTTATCATCTGCGGAAATGTGTTATCGGCGAATGTTGTGCTTATTGTCTTTATCATATGCGGAAGTCTGTTTGTGTTTGTGTTACTGTTTGTCTGTATGTAGGTAGGTTTGCATGCGTATGTATGTTATATCCGTGCGTACACATATAAATATATACATGGAGATAAGTTAGTATACGCACATAAAGATTCTTCGTGTGCCACAGGCGATTGTTCATATGGAGTAGTATTTTATTTTAATGCTTATACTGTGGTTAATATTCTCTAACTTATATTTTAATTTGCCTATGTTTTCTTATTCTAATTCTATTTAATCAAAATTCTAAAGATCATGTATTGTCTACCCGATGCCATTTTTGTAATTTAACCAACCGACGGCCTTAATTAACAGAGGAAATATTACAAAAGCTAGTAAGTGATATACGTATCACATTTCGTGTTGTGTTTGGAAAACAATGTACCTCAGAGGCTGTTACAGTTGTTTAAACACACACATACACATTCGCGCTCGCACGCATACAAACACACGCTCACACATACACACACGCGCGCGCGCATATACATACACACACACCCGCACATACACACACACACACACACACACACACACACACACACACACACACACACACACACACACACACACACACACAACACACACACAATATATATATATATACATATTTATAGGTACCAGTAAAATTCGATTGGCATATCTGAAACGCACAAAGCGGAGAGAATGAAGCTCCTCCTCCCGACATCTGACGGATTTATCCACCGAACGCCCCCCCCCCTTATGCCTACCCCCTCCCCCCTCCTCCCTCTCCGCACAAGAAGATAATCCCCCCCAACACCAACCTCGAGATCACCAAGGGCCAAGCTCCCTCTCCCCCTTCCCTCTCTCTCCTCACTCTCCCCCCCCCTCCCCCCTCCCCACCGCTAGATCACGGCGTGCGGCGGCAGGAGTTTCACGGCAATGTCGGAGATTCGGACTTAGACGTAAATTACCATTAACAGGTCGTCTCATTTGCATATGAATGATGAGTTGCCATTATCTCACCCTCGCGACCCCATTGCCATTCCCCATTATTGGCCACGTGCAGGGCAGAGGTGGGTAGGGTGGGGGGGGGTGCTGAGGGGGGGGGAGGAAATAGTTAGAAAAAGGGCAAGTTGGGGAGGGAAAGGGGGGGGGGGGTGAAGGGAAAGAAAGAGGGGGAGAGAGGGAGGGAAAGTCGAAATTATAGGGAGGGAGAAAGAAAATAGGCCGCTTGGTAAGTGGGGCATTAGGTAAGGGGCAAGAGAGAGAAGGAGGGAATAAGGAGAAGAGAATAAGAATGAAAGAGGAATTGAGGTAGATAAACTAAACTGGGAGAAGGAGGAATGAAAAAGAAAAATGCGGGAATGGACGAGAAAATAAGATAATTGAGTATAAATAGGCAGGGGAAGAGGGCAAGAAGGGAAGGGGTTTAGGGCAAATACTGGGAAGGGGGTGGTGGGGGGGGGGGGGAGATGAACAAGAGAAGAGGAAAGGGGCAAGTTAGACGTATATAAAGGAGGGAGAGGGAAGAAAGGGAAGGAAAAAGAGATTAGCAAAACCGATTCGTTCCATATTTGGTATCGTGACCTTTGTATGTTTCCCCATTTTCATAAGCGGGAATTTGACCTCACTTCCCCCTTCGCGAAAAATCGGGAGATGCCTAAATCAAGCATAAATTAATACATTCAACGAATTCATACAGTATATAGGCCTGTGTGATTGTGTTTCCTCTCGCGGATTTTCTTACCAAGGGAATTAATTATATACTAACGATGATTTCATTTGATATGCTTTATTCACAGTGTTGTTGTAGCGGATTTGGAAGAATTCCATTGTTTCCAAACACAACGGGAAATGTGATATGTATATCGCTTACGAGTTTGTTTGTTTGTTTTATTGCGGTCGTTCGAGGTTTATTTACAAGAATGGCGTCAGATATCAATCATTGTCACATTTAAGAAAAAACAGAGGAAATCAAAGGCGTTATTCTCAGAATTAGGATTAAGTAGAATTATAATTATTAGAATTATTAAGATTTTTTTATCAGGTATTAATTCTTAGAGTTATATTTAGTGATTCCTAGCAATAGGATTAAATAGAATGAAAAAGATTGAGCTATGTTACCAGAACAAACAACATTATTCAGATATTAAAATTCTTAGAATGAGTAAATTTGTCTATCAATAATTAACTTTTAGAATTATATTAAGTGATTCTTAGAATTAGGATTAAATAGAATGAAAAAGATGAGTGATATTACTAGCAAAATAAAGAAAAAAAAATCATATTTAACATATCATTATCCACAGTGTAAGCCTAAAAAAAATATTTTTCAAAGGAACAAAGTAGCTTGTTTGACAAGGATAAAAAAAAAAATATATGTTTATATATTCATATATGAAAATGTTGGAGTAAAAGGCGTTATTATTTTCTCTCTCGGCAAAATAAATAAACGAATGTGAAACACCCACACAGAGACAAAAAAAGAGAAAAAAAAGAAAAAAAAGAAAGAAAAAAAGGCATAATTGAGACAACAGATATTTTTTCTTGTATCCTTGCACCCATATATGTTTTCTTCTGGCGAGATAGGCCTATAAAATGTTTGTTTTTTCTTTCTTCTTCTCCCCTCCCCTCCCCTCCTCCCTCTCTCTTTCATCCCTCCGTCCCTACCATATTCTCCCCTGTCCCCACTCCCTTCCCCACACTCTCTCCCCTCTCCCTCCTTCTCCCCCTCTCCCCCTCCATTCCCCGCACTCTCTCCCCTCCCACCCTCCCTTCCTAACCCCCCCACTCCTCTCTTTTCCACCCCCCCCCCCCCTCCACCCTGGCCAAATATAGTTCCGGGTCACAAAGCGGCGAGAGGGAGTGGTGGGTGGGAGGGGAATGCGAAGGAGGGGAAGGGGGGGGGGGTAGGGAAGATTCCCACGGTGAAGCGACATCAGTCTTTCGTGGCCCCGTGAATCCAAGCCGTGATTAAACCATCGATCAAAAAACAGAGACCGAATTCCCTTTCGCCCCAAAAGAGGGATGGGGGAGGGAGGTGGGGGGAGGGAAGAAAGGAGGGAGGGAGGGAGGGGGAGGGAGAGAATATTGGGGGGAGGGAGAATATAAGTTAAGGAGGGAAGAAGGGGAGGAGAGAAGGTAGAGGGAGGAGGAGGGAGAGTAGGTGGAAGGGAGGGAAGGAAGGAGTAAAAACAAAGCGGAAAGAGAAAGAGAGAAAGAAAGAACACCCACTTTAAGGGGAAAAGGACCAAAGACAATTTCCCGACAATAAATGAAACAAGAAGAAGAAAGAGAAAGAGAGAAGAAGAGAGGAGGAAGAAAGGGAAAGAAACTCTCGCCACGGAGCGGTAATTGTTTTCCTAAATCTTTTTGGATCCTCTTTAATTGCGACCTTGATATGTGTCTGCTGGAGGGATCGGGTTCCAATAAGCTAATGTGCATTTTATCGTGTGTGATTTTTGGCTGCGCCGATGGTCTCCTCCGAGACGATACGCAGTTAAGCGGCTGAAAAGCCCACGATTCGCTGCAAAGAGGGAAAGGCAAAAAAAAACCCGCTTTTTCCGTCGCTTCCTCTCCCTTTCTCCTTTTAGGGGTACCATAAAACACACACACACATTATATGTTTCCTATATATTATAATCTATTTATTAATATAATCTATTTTATAATATATAACGTATATAAAATATTTACACCCCACAAAAACAAAATTTCGTCGTTTATCTTTCTCGTCTCTTTGTCTTTCTCTTCCTGCCCCTCCTAAATACTCACCTCCCCCTTCATCCCTCCCTCCATCCCTCTCCCCTCCCCCCCCTCTTTCCCCTCCTTCCTCTGTTCGCTCTTTTCCATTTCCGTTTCCCTCTTCCTTCTCCCTCCCTCTCCTCCTCCCTATTTATTTTCTTTCGTCCTGATTTCATTTATTCATTCGCCCGCGCGTTCGCATCAAAATTGCGTCCCGAGATTTCACGCGATCTCATGAGCAGCATCCGCCGGCGGGAGATGAGAGCGTTGAGAATCATCAATCAATATAGCATCCGGTGGTCATCTTTCCCCCCCCCCCCCCCCCAAGGTTATCCCTTGGTCATTCCCCTCTCCTCTCTCTCCTCTTCTTACTCCCTATCCAAACACCTCTTCATTGTTCACCCTCCTCTTCCTCTTCCTCCTCTTCCCTCCCCCTCTATCTCCTATTTCTTCTCCTCTTCCTCTTCTTCCTTCTCTTCCTCCTCCTCTTCCTCTTACTTCTCCTCCTCTTCCTTCTCCTCCTCTTCCTTCTCCTCCCCTCCTCCTCCTCCCCCCCTTCCTCTTTTTTTTCCCCCCCCCTCCCCCCCTTTCTTCCCCCCCCCTCCTCCCTTCCCCCCCCTCCCCCCCCTCCTCCTCCCCTCCCTCCCCTCCTCCCCCCCTCTTCCCCCCTCCCCCCTCCTCCCCCTTCCCTTTTTTCCTCCCCCCCTCCTCCCCCCCCCCTCCCCCCCTTCCTTCCCCCCCTTCCTCCTCCTCCCCCCCTACCTCTTCCTCTCCTCTTCCTCCTCCCCCCTCCTCTTCCCCCTTCCCCCTCCTCCCCCCCCCTTTTTCCTTTCCCCTTTACCCTACCCCCCCCCCCTCCCCTTCTTTCAATACCCCCCCTTCTCCCTCTCCCTTCCCTTCCACCTCCCCCCCCCTTTCCACTTTTTTCCTTCCCCCCCCCCCCCCCCCCCTCCCCCCTCCCCCCCGCTCCCCCCCCCTTCCCTCCCCCCTCTCTTTCCCCCCTCCCCCATCCCCCTCCCTCCCCTTTCCCCCCCCCCCCTCCTCCCCCCCTCCCTCTCCTCCCCTTATTCCCTCCCTCACCCCTCCTCCCCCCTCCCCCCCCTACTACCTCCCCTTCACCCAAATAACAACCTCCCCCTTCCTTCCACCCCCCATCCCCCTGCCCCCCCCCTCCCCCCTCCAACCCCATCTCCCTTTAGCCAACCCCCCACCCCCCCTTTCCCCCCCCCCCCCCCCCCCCCCCAATCCTCTTCCCCACCCCCCCCCCCCCCCTTCCCCCCCCTTTGACCCCCACCCCTTTCCCCAGGGATTTTTTCCCCTGGGGGAAAAAAATGCGTGAGTGTCTTTCAAAACCCGTGGAAAAAAGAGGCAAAAAAAAAAAAAAAAAAAAAAAAAAAAAAAAAATAACAAAGACAAAACAACACATTTAAAAAGCAACAAAAAAGAAATTACAAAAACAATAGTGTGCATTTCCGTAAAGGCGGGAAATTGCCCAATGTCCATAATGCATTTGTGGAGCGGCGGGTTGAGAGAGAGAGAGAGAGAGAGAGAGAGAGAGAGAGAGAGAGAGAGAGAGAGAGAGAGAGAGAGAGAGAGAGAGAGAGAGAGAGAGAGAGAATGAGACAGACAGACAGACAGGCAGACAGACAGACAGAGAGAGAGAGAGAGAGAGAGAGATAGGGAGACAGAGAGAGAGATAGATAGAGAGAGAGGGGGGGGGGGGGGGCAGACAGACAGACAGAGAGTGAGAGAAAGAGAGAGAGAGAGAGATAGGGAGACAGAGAGAGAGAGAGATAGAGAGAGAGGGGGGGGGGCAGACAGACAGACAGAGAGTGAGAGAAAGAGAGAGAGAGAGAAAGAAACAAACTCACTGTTATGATACGGTGATTCTACGCAAAAGGGGATTATAGGGTGGGGGGGGGGGGGGGGTAATAGAGATGTTAAGTGTCACTGTGAGACTATACATTTGTAATTAAGGACACGTACAGTTAGGATAACTATGAGGGACTTTGTTTTCCGAAACTTTGCTGTGATTAACTGTTTTTATTTTCATTTCAGTGTTGTTATTTTAGCATGTTTGTCTGTTTGGTCACAAGGACAGGTATCTTCTTTTTTGTAAAATCTTTTATTATGTTTTTATTTTTTTACTCTTTATCTTCTCTCTCTCTCTCTCTCTCTCTCTCTCTCTCTCTCTCTCTCTCTCTGTCTCTCCCCCTCTCACTCTCTCACTCTCTCACTCTCTCACTCTCTCTCGTTCTCTCGTTCTCTCGTTCCCTCGTTATATATATACATACATACATACATACATATATATATATATATATATATATATATATATATACACATGCACGCACACACAAACAAATACATACGAAAGAGCATTCGCCAGCAGCATGAAGGGCCGGACAGAGGGACGAGACGAAAAACGAGCGAGCAGGAGAGAGGACATGGCCGTGTCCAGCGCAGAAAGGGAGCCAAAGCCAGCGAGGACCCGGCAGGAAAGGGCGGATCTTAAGAGTTTGTCCACGAAGAAACTTTCCACATTTTCCTTGTCTTTCCCTTATCCATTGCTCTACCCTCTTCTCTCTCTTTCTCTCTTTATCTTTCTCTCTTTTTCTTTCTCTTTCTCTTTCTCTTTCTCTTTCTCTCTCTCTCTCTCTCTCTCTCTCTCTCTCTCTCTCTCTCTCTCTCTCTCTCTCTCTCTCTCTCTCTCTCTCTCTGTTCATATACCTGTAAGTTCTGCCTTTGAGATGTGAGCCCACAAAGGGCCTTATTAAGATAGGAGTGAGGATAACCTACGTTACCTCATCCTTTTGAGATTTAAGCTGTTGTCTTAACTTGCCAAAGTCAAAAGTCTCTCTCTCTCTGTCTTTTTCACTTTCTCTTTCTATATATTTTTCTCACTAAACTCTTTCTCCATCCCTTTATTTGAAGTGATTATATATACAGATTTATATATGTATGTGTATATATATATATATATATATATATATATATATATATATATATATATATATGTGTGTGTATATATAAACACACATATCTCCTTCTCTTTCTTTTGAGATGATTATATATATACACATATATATACATATATATTTATATATGAGAGAGAGAGAGATAGATGAATATTTAGACACAGACACACACACACACACACACACACACACACACACACACACACACACACACACACACACACACACACATATATATATATATATATATATATATATATATATATATATATATATAAACATACACGTATATCTTTATCTATATGTATGTATAATCTATGCACATGTATATATATAGTTAAAACAATATACAGAATTTGGGCGAAATAATATAAAAAAAATAAAACAGCATACAAACGAAACAGAATTAATCAAAAACAAAATCACCTATTCCTTAGAACCAAACTGGAAACAAAGAAAACGGAGAAACGCATTGCTCCCCTCCCCCGTCTCCCCGTCTCCCCTACTCCTCCCCCCCCCCCCCCCCCTCCAGCAACAGTTGAAGCGAAAGGCGAGCGACGGAAATGCAGGCAGGAGGTGTAAGTGGAAGGAAAGGTGAAAGAGCATGGAGGAAGGGATGAAGGAGGAAAAGGGGACAGGAAGGGGAAATGGATGTAGAGGGGATAGGGAGAAGGAAGGAGGGAAGGAGAGGATGGAGAGGGGGGGGGGAGAAGGTAGGAGGAAGGGAAGGAAATGATGGAGAGGGAGGGGAGAAGGAGGAAGGGAAGGAGATGATGGAGAGGGGGGAAGAGGAAGGGAGAAGGAAGGAAGAGGAGGAGACGGAGGGAATGAAGAGGAGGAAGGAGAAGATGAAAAGGAGTGGGGGGGGGGGGAGAAGAAGAAGGGAGAAGGAAGGAAGAGGAGGAGACGGAGGGAATGATGAGGAGGAAGGAGAAGATGAAAAGGAGGGGGGGGGGGGAGTATAAGAAAACTAGAAGAGGAAGAGAAGAAGGAACGAAGAAAAATAGGAGAAAACAAACGAACCAAATCCCCGACGAACAGAACAAATAAAAAAAAAAAAATTAAAAAAATCCAATTTTATTTTTCCCTCACTGCCCCTAAACGAAGGAGAGAGAGAAAAAAAAAGAAGGTTGAAACAGAAAGAGAAATTGGCGTGAATATTAAAGGCGAAGTGACTAGACCAATTTCCCAAAGGTATAACAAAGTGCAAGCGTGGGCCCACACCGCAACCGTGAGGATGATGCACACAGCTGTATATACATTTGCACTCCTTTAAGGATGTCATAAAAAAAGTTATTGGATATGAGTGGAAGGAAAGTTTGATTCTTGCTTGCGCCAAAAACTGGGAGAATTAGGAGAAATGAAAAAAAAGAGAGAAATAGAGGAATGGGGAGAGAAAAGGAGAAAAGAGAGAGAGAGAGAGAAGAAGAAGAGAGAGAGAGAGAGAGAGAGGAGAAGAGAAGAGAGAGAGAGAGAAGAAAAGAGAAAAGAAAGAGAAGAGAGAGAAAGAGAGAGAAGAGAGAAAAAGAAGGAGAGAAAAGAGAGAGAAGAGAAAAGAGAGAGAGAGAGAGAGAGAGAGAGAGAAGAGAGGGAGAGGAAGGAGAAGAAAAGAAAGAAAGAAAAGAGAAGAAAGGAGAGAGAGAGAAAAGAGAGAGAGAGAGAGAGAGAGAGAGAGAGAGAGAGAGCGAGAGAGAGAGAGAGAAAAAGGGGAGAGAGAGAGAGATGATAATAGATGAGATGAGAGAGAGAGAGAGAGAGAGAGAGAGAATGTTTGTGCAATGAGGGGATGATTGAACAAATATTGTTGGAACACGTGATATATTTATCTTCAGATGAAGAAATCTTCGCCTCCCTTCGCCTCTTTTTTCGCATCCTCCTCCTTCCCTTTCGGCGACCGTTGATCCTGCTCTTCCTCCTATTCCTAATCTCCTCCTTCTCCCCCTCCTCGTCTTCCTCCTTCTCCTTCTCCTCCTCCTTCTCCTCCTCCTCCCCCTCCTCCTTCTCCTTCTCCTTCACCGTTCTCCTTACCTTCTCCTCTCTCCTTCTCCTTCCCTTCTCTTCTCTTTCTCCTTCTCCTTCTCCTTGTCTCCTTCTCCTTCTCCTTCTCCTCCTCCTTCCTCCTCCTCCTCCTCTCCTGGCCTCCTCCTCCTCGACTCCTCCGTCTCTCCTCGTTGTACCCATCTTATTCTTGTTTACCATTACCCTTTCCTCCATCCTCCTCCTTCTCTTCCTTCTCTTTCTCCTTCTCCTTTCCTTCCGTATCCGCTTGCGCTTCCTCTTTCTCTGTCATCATCTCCTTAAGCCTCTTCCTCTCCTCTTATCATATACCTCCTCTTCCTCCTCTTCCTCTCCTCCTTCTCCGCTCAATCTCCCTCCCCTCTCCTCTCCCTCCTCCTCCACCTCCTCCTCATCCTCCTCCTCCTCTCCTCCTCCTCCTCCTCCTCCTCCTCCCTCCTCCTCCTACCTCCTCCCTCCTCCTCCTCCTCCCCTCCCCTCCTCCTCTCCTCCACCTCATCTTCTTCTTCTTTCTTCCTCCTCCTCCTCTATGTCCTCTTCCTCCTCCTCCATATCTTCCTTCCTCCTCTTCCCTCCTTCCTTCCTTCCTCCTCATCCTCCCTCCTTCCCCCTCCCCCCCTCCCCCCCCTCCCCACTACCCCCCTATGAAACAAACCCTCCTCCTACCATCCCTGAAACCTTACCTCTCCCCCCTCCTCACCCTCCTCCCCCTCCTACCGTACCCAATCCCCTCCTACACCCCCCCCTACTCCCCTAACCTGTCCCCTCCTACTCCTCCTGGCTCTAACCCCCTCCTAACCTCCCGTCCCCACTACCTCCCCCTCCTCCTCCCTACCTCCTCCCCTTCTTGTCTCCTTAGTCCTAACCTGCACTACCATGCCTTCCTCCCCCGACGAACCCCTAAAACCGTTGCCATCCTCCTGCCTCCTACCCCACTTCCATGAGCTGTAACTAACCTCCTCCTAAACCCCCGACCTGCCTCCGCCCCCTACCCCC
>NC_061823.1:15871377-15881377 GCF_019202785.1 Penaeus chinensis | reverse complement strand
TTCATTTTCATTTTACTTCTCCCTCTCCTCTTTCCATTTATTTTCCCCATCTCCTTTCTCCCTCCTCCATCCTCCTTCCTCTTCCTTCCTCCTACTTCCTTCTTCCCTCCTCCTTCTTCCATCCTCCTCCATCTTCCTTCCTCCCCCTTCTTTCTTCTTTCCTCCTCACTTTTCCTTCCTCCTCCTCCCCTCTTCGTCCTCCCTCTATCTTCCTCCTCCCTCTTTTCTCCTTCCCGCTTATTTTTTCCCTCCCTGCTTCTTTTTTCTTCCTCCTCGTTCTTCCTTCCTCCTCGCTCCTTCTTCCTTCCTCCCCCTTTTTCCTTCCTCCTCCCACTTTCTTCCTCCCTCCTCCTTTTTCCTTCCTCCTCCCACTTTCTTCCTCCCTCCTCCCTTTTCCTTCCTCCTCCCTCCTCCTTCCTTCCTCCTCCCACTTTCTTTCTCCCTCCTCCCTTTTTCTTCCTCCTCCCACTTTCTTCCCCCCTCCTCCCTCTTCCTCCCTCCTCCCTCCTCCTTCCTTCCTCCTCCCACTTTCTTCCTCCCTCCTCCCTCTTCCTTCCTCCTCCTTCTTCTTCCTTCCTCCCTTCCTCCCCCTTCCTCCCTCTTGCATTACTCACCAAGTACCCCACCACGTCTATCTGCCGGACGCCCTCCCCAAGAGAAACCTTTTGTACCCCCATTTAAACCCCGAGAAGCCCCCCCCCCTCCCCCTCCCCCCACTTCACCCTCGTGAATGGCCCTTCTTTTGAAAATATATGAAATGTACGAGAAGTAGACGAGTCTTAAATGACAGGAATTATCAGACTTAACTCGACCTCAGTGAAAAGAGGTTGCGGGTAGATCTCAGCTGTGCGACCGTCGGACTGGACGAGGATTTCGCTTAAAAGGGCTAAATATCTATTTATTTGTTTGTTTGTTTTCTTGTTGTTGTGTATTGGTGGTTTTATTTATTGAGTTGCGGGGGAAGGGGTGTATAATTTCTTTTAAGGTATATGAAAAGAAGATCGTATTGAAAAAAATTATATAATGAGACTGGGCTAATGCTAATGCTAATGATAGTAAATTTTCAGTAATAATACTAATAATAATAATGTTCAAGAAGAAGAAGGAAAGAAAAACGAGAGAGAGAGAGAAAAAGAAACAGAACGAAAAGGAGAGAACGAAAGAAAATTGTATTACGAACCCTTCGCGCGAAACACATCTGCCTTAGGGAAACACAGCCCCCTCCCCCCACCGGCCCTCCCTCCCTCCACCCCCCCCTCCTTCCTACCCCCACCGCGTATGATCCTTGCCATTTGAGCTCCAGGCAAGCAACCTCTAATCTCTACCCCCCCCCCCCACCACCCTCTTCTTCGTTATTCCCTTCGCTATCTGTGCTTATTCCTCTACCTCATCTTTCTTCTCTTTTTCTTCCTTATTTTCTTTTCTCATGTCACCATCTCCCTCCCTTCCTTCCACCCTCCCTCCCTTCCTTCCTCTCTCCCTCTCTTTCTCCTTCTCTCCCTCCCTTCCTTCCTCTCTCCCTCCCTTCCTTCCTCTCTCCCTCCCTCCCTCCCTCCCCTCTCTCTCCACCCCTACAGCGCGCGCATTATTACCAACGATGAAGCCGGACTCGACAGTGATACCACACCTGCACCACACCCAAGCCCGGTCGCAGGGGTGGTGGAAAAGCTCTTGTATATTCGAAAGAAAAAAATAGAAGCAATTATAATCATACGGACACTATAAATGATAATTATGAGGATAATGATAGTAATAGTGATGATAATTATTATGATGATTATGATCATAACAATAATAATATACAACAAAAGTAATGATAATAATACAAAAAAACAATGATAATGAAGACGGACGACTAAATCAATAAGAAAACAAACAAATGAAGAAATAGATAAATAGATAGATAGACTAACAAAATAATTAAACCAAGCATATGCTGCAAATTTACTTCCAGACGTGGGTCATCATGTTCTTTGTGTCCGTCTTAAAATGGAGAGGGGGGGGGGGGGTCTCTCTGTAACTTTGAGCAATCAATATGTTTCGTTTGTTTATTTTTCTGCCAAGTGTTTCTGTCTTTTCTCGTGTTAATTATCTCCATGTGTGAATGGAGATAGAAAGGATATGAGAGAGTGAGAGAAATAGCGAGAGAGCGAAAGAGAGAGAGAAAGATGGGGAGATAGAGAGAGATAGAGATAGATACAGAAGGATTGGTAGACAGAGATAACGATATAAATAAGTAAGTAGATAGATAGAGAGATAGATAGATAGATAGATAGATAGATAGATAGAGAGAGAGAGATAGATAGATAGAGAGAGAGAGAGAGAGAGAGAGAGAGAGAGAGAGAGAGAGAGAGAAAGTGAGAGAGAGAGAGAGAAGCAGACAGAGAAACTAACAACCAAACACATAGACAAACAAACAAACAGACAAACAAATAAACAAACAAACAGACAAAGGGAGAGACAAAGAAAGAGAGAGACTACACTACATTACACCAAAAAGGTAGAAATTACAGAGATGTCATTTTATCTTCGCCTGGAGGCTGACTTCACTACCTGACATCCATACAACACCCATTATTATGTGCCAGAGGGAAGAAGGGGGGGAGGGAGGTGAGGAAGTAAAGTAATGGAGAATATTAAGATGATATTATGATAATATTAAGAAGCGTAATATCAAGAGACATCCATAGTATATCAAGTAATTACTAAACAACAGGTGGTTAGAAACGGCGAGTTTATATAATCTCTCTTAAGCGTTCCTGAGCCCCGGTGCTACAAATTAAATCTTGGGATGTCTCAAGTTATCCTAATTAATTCTGAATGTAAAATTATCGTGGGCTTTCTCTTTGTAATCTAGGAATTTCTTTAAGTTTTTATGTTTTCATAAACTTTCGTATTCTATTGCTCTGCGCGGTCTTAGCTACAATACCTGTTTTGTGTTTTATTTTCTTCTTTTCTGTCTGTCTGTTTTTGTTTCTGTGTGTGTGTGTGTGTGTGTGTGTGTGTGTGTGTGTGTGTGTGTGTGTGTGTGTGTGTGTGTGTATGTGTTTGTAAGTGAATAAGAGAGAGTGAAAGAGAGAGAGAGAGAGAGAGAGAGAGAGAGAGAGAGAGAGAGAGAGAGAGAGAGAGAGAGAGAGAGAGAGCTGTCTGTCTGTTATGTCTGTCTGCGTGTCTGTCTGTGTGTCTGTCTGTCTGTCTGTCTGTCTGTCTGTCTGTCTGTTTGTCTGTCTGTGTCTCTGTCTGTCCGTCTGCCTGTCCGTCCGTCTGCCTGTCCGTCCGTCCGTCCGTCTGTCTATCTCTCTCTCTCTCTCTCTCTCTCTCTCTCTCTTTCTCATTTCCTTCTTCCAATATTCCTTCCCATCCCTTCATTCCTACCTTCTCCCCCAAATCCCGATTCAATATACACATATCCCCCCCCCCCCTCTCTCTCTCTCAAGAGGAGGAGGGGGGGGGGGGAGGGATAGAGTTGGAATAAGTGAGAGGGTGGGGGGGTAGGGGAGAGGGGGTAGAGTGCCTAAATCACCTGCCGAAATGTGATGGATTGCTCTCTAAAACCATTTGCCAAATACAGGCTGCCCCATATACCCACGTCTGCTTTAAATTCGAGGCCAGCAGGGATGAATGAGAGGATTATTCTCCAAGGGTTACCCATTAAAATGAATGAATGGGAAACGTTTTCTTTGGTGTTATTCGGTACGTGTTGTCATCGTCATTGTGTCTTTATTTGTTTTGCGATTACGTTGTTGGAGGCAACGGTTGCCAAGAACTTAAACGTGTTTGTTTGCCACGAAATGATAAATTGAACGAGGAAGTATCCGTAATTCTTTTCATTCACATGCATTTTTTTTTTTCTCATTGTCTGTCTGTCTGTCTATCTGTTTCTCTCTCTCTCTCTCTCTCTCTCTCTCTCTCTCTCTCTCTCTCTCTCTCTCTCTCTCTCGCTTTCTCTCTTTCTCTCTCTCTCTCAGAAATGCATGGCAGCAAAAAAGCAGGAAAGCAAAAGTGTAGGACAGAAGGACAACAAAAGAGCAGGACAGCAAAACAGCAGGACAGTAGGACAGCAGGGCAGCAGGATAGAAAAACAGCAAAAGTGCATGACAACAAAACAGCAGGACAGCAAAAGTGCAGGGCAGAAGGCCAACAAAAGAGCAGGGCAGCAAAACAGCAGGACAGTAGGACAGCTAAACATCAGGACAACAGGATAGCAAAACTGAAAAAAAGCATGAGAACAAAACAGCAAGACAGCAAAACAGCAAAACAGCAGGACAGCAAAACAGCAAAACAGCAGGACAGCAGGACAACAAAACAGCAAGACAGCAAAACAGCAAAACAGCAGGACAGCAGGACAGCAGGACAGCAAAACAGCAAGACAGCAAAACAGCAAAACAGCAAAACAGCAGGACAGCAGGACACAAGGAAGCAGGTAATAAAAGCTATCTCGGACACGGGGCACAACCTGTGTTTAGACACTTGACTGCCCGCTCTCGAATCACGTTCCCTCTCCCTTTCGTTGTTTATCTTCTCTCTCTCTCTTTTTCTCATTTTCTCTGTCTCTGTCTCTATGTATTTATCTATCTGTCTATCTGCTTCTCGTTGTTTCATTTCTTTCTTCCTTGTCTCTCTTCTTCTTCTTCTCTCTCTGTCTCTGTCTCTGTCTATCTGTCTCTCTTTCTTTTTCTCCCTCTCCCTCTCTCTCTCATTACTCTCTTTCTCTCTCTCTCATTATCCCTTTCTCTCTCTCTCTCTCTCTCTCTCTCTCTCTCTCTCTCTCTCTCTCTCTCTCTCTCTCTCTCTCTCTCTCTCTTTCTCTCTCTCTCTCTCTCTCTCTCTCTCTCTCTCTCTCTCTCTCTCTCTCTCTCTCTCTCTCTCTCTCTCTCTCTCTCTCTCTCACTCTTTCTCTCTCTCTCTCTCTCTCTCTCTCTCTCTCTCTCTCTCTCTCTCTCTCTCTCTCTCTCTCTCTCTCTCTCTCTCTTTCTTATTTCTCTCGATTTAATTTTTTTTTTCTAATGTCCATTTTTCCTTGTGTGTTCTTTATCATATTAAAAGCAAGGATATGAAACGGAGAAATAATATTAATAATGATGATGATGATTAAGATAATAATAATAATAATAATAATGATAATGACAACAGTGATAATATTTATAAAATTAATGATGATATTGATAATAACAATAATGATAATAATAATAATGATGATGATGAGAATAATAATAATAATAATAATATTAATAATAATAATAATAATAATAATAATAATAATAATAATAATAATAATAATGATAATAAAAAAATGATAATGATGATAACACAACAACAACAATAACAACATTATTAATGAAAATACACGTTCTGTTCCGCAACAAGTAAAACCTTCGTGTTTTCCAGGAAGTATAATTCCCTCTTCGTTTGGTTTTGTTCCTTCTTTCTATCTCCTTTGTTCGTATTTCATAACCTTAGTTTCTTTTCTTCTTTTCCTATTTTCTGTGTTTGTCTATTGCTAATTATCCTCCTTCTTTCGTGAGTTTTATGTTAAATTTTCCTTTTCAGAAATGTTATGAGTTTTTGTCTTCTTCTTCTCTTCCTCTTCTCTGTTCTCCCCTCTTCTTCCTTTTCTTTAATTCCCGTGCTTTCATTCTCCTTTTGTTGCCTTCTTTCTTAGTCTTCTCTTCCATTGTTGCTCTCTTATTCTCTGTTATTCCCTTGTTTTCCCCACCATTTCTTTCTTTCCTTTTCCTCCGTTTCCCTAATTTTCTTCTATTCCTCTTTCTCTTTCTCCAGTTCCTGTTTGCCCTCCTCCTCCTCCTCCTCCATTTCTTCTTCCACTTCTTCTTCTTCTCCTTCTATTTTTTCTTCTTCCACCTCATCTTCTTCTTCTTTTTCTTCTTCTTCCTCTTCCTTCTCCTCCTCCTCTTCCCTCTCCTCCTTTGTTTCTTCAACCTCCTCCCCCCTCTTTTTTTCTCCAGTCTGCTTCTTGCTCCTTCTTAATCCCTCTCCATCTTCCTCTCACTCACTTCTATTCATATTCAGCAACTCATGACTCACTTTCATTCAATTCATTGTTATTAACTCGTTACTAACTTCCATTCACTTTCAGCGCTTCATGACTCACCCACTTCCGTTTATAATCACTGACACATAACTCATTCACTTCCATTCATATTTAATAACCCGTGACTCAATCACTTCATCAACTCATGACTCACTTCCATTCACATTCAACTCCTCATGACTCAATCCATTCCATTCACTCATACCTCACTGACTTCGGCTCATATTCAGCGCCTCATGACTCACTCCCTTCCATTCACTCATAACTCACTCACTTCCATTCACTCATAACTCACTCACTTCCATTCACATCCAGCGACTCATATGACTCCCTCCCTTCTATTCACTCGTAACTCACTCACCTCCATTCACTCATAACTCACTCACTTCCATTCACATCCAGCGACTCACGATAGAAAACGACCCTGCTACAACTTTCCCATCGATGACGCAATACACGGACTAAGGGAAATAATGAAAAGAGATTCGCATTAGTATTCATAACATGGAGTTTAGCAAATCCCTATATAACTGAACCTGGCGTAGGTTTTACGTGTAATCCCTGGACAGCAATAACGTAACATGATTGCCCGTGTGTGTGTGTTTTGTGTTTTGTGTTTGTTTGTGATTGTGTTTGATTTTGTGTTTGTGTTTGTTTGTGTGTTTGTGTGTGTGTGTTTGTGTTTGAGTATGTTTATTTGTTTGTGTGTGTGTGTGCATTTGTTTATGTTTAAGTGTGTGTGTTTATGAGTGTGTGTATGTGTTTGTGTGTGTGACTATCTGTCTGTCTAATAGTCTCTGCGCTTCCGTGTGCTTCCGTGTGCTTGCGTGTGCTTGCGTGTGCTCGAGTGCGGAAGATAGCGAAAAAAAAAAATCACGACATAGGGCTTCGACAGCAGAAATACAGACAGGCTAATGCCTCAACAGCACGGGGGAGGGGGAGGGGGGAGGGGAAAGGGCGTTCCCTTGTTTAGATGAGTAAGGGCAACTGCCTGCCTGTAAATTACCTTCACAAATAACACCAGCCATTAACTATTCATAACAGAGGCTTTAGCGCAACACCTCTTTTCCCGCCCTCATGCCGTAACGCTGATTATGCAAATTTTCCTACATAAAACCTAAAATACAGACATAATGAAAATTTAACAAACATATTTACCCATGAGACCCCAACAATCCCCGAGAATAATGATATTCCACGCGTGTATCTTTTAACCATTTTTATTTAAGCGAAACCAAATGGTAACCACCCCTCATCCCCCACCTCCCCCTGTGAAATACAACAAATAAACATAAAAGCACGTATGCAAACCGAACTTAAACATAAATACGTGTGGGGGTAAAAAAAAAAAAAAAAAAAAGGGTATACAATATTCATCACGAGATGGGCGAGAGTAAACAAAACTTTACAATTTTAGTAACGTGATTCCCTAGTGGTGAAAATTGCGAGGCTGTTTTACAACGAGATGTAATGCCAACGAATCTGATAGGCGATAGAGCCATGGGCCAGGGAATGCCCCGTTTGGAAACTACGATGAAAGTGTGTGTCGGTTTGAAGATCGAGAGATAAGAACTTTTAATTTCTAGATAGCCAGTTATTTGAAGGTTTTAGGATGAGTGTACGATGCGGTAAATGCGCGTGCAGACAAACACACACATACACACACACTTTTTCCTGTCTCTTCAACCAATGTGAAAAAATTATAATCCGTTTACCCAATCAATGTCTGTGTCTGTCTCTTTTTTTTTTTTTTTTTTTTTTTTTTTTTTTTTTTTTTTTTTACAGGAAGGCTCTCAGACATGCATGGAAAACTTTCAAAAGGGTATCAACATTTCCGAGGACGTATAGAGCGTGTGTTTTCTAAAATTCATATGAGGAGGGTAATTCCTAGTGTGAAAAATGTAAAAATTATTTTCTTTTTAATGGATTTTCTGGCTCGTGTGACGGTGCGCTAGTCTCTTCCTGTGGCTTGCTATTACTTCGGTATTAGCGACCTACAGCTCTTTGATCTTCCCTCGTCTCTGCCTCTCACCTCTGCTCCTTTCTTCGTTTGCTCTTTTTCTTGTTCTCGAATGTTCCTTCCTATTCCGTCTTGCTTTCGGTTTCCTTTTCTTGATTTCCGTCTCGGTCTGTCTATCTGTCTGTCTGACTCTCTCTCTCTCTCACTACCTCCCAACACCACCCCCCTACCCCTCACCTCCATCCCACTCTCCCCTACCCTCCCACTCCTCCCCACTTCCCATCCTCCCCACTCCCCCCTACCCCTCACCTCCATCCCACTCTATCCCACCCTCCCACTCCTCCCCACCTCCCCACTTCCCATCCTCCCAACTCCCCCCTACCCCTCACCTCCCCACTCACGAGGCTCTGAACTGGGCCACGAAGTTTGCAGTACCAAAACTAGCAATTTGGGCGAATCGTTCTAAATTCCTCTTGACTGTTTGGTGTGTGGCGGTTGGCATGTGTCGTGCTGTCGGTCATGCAAGTCAAATTTGGCGTCGCTGTTACCGATTTTTTATATTTTTATTGCTGTTGTTGTTGTTGTTGTTGTTGTTGTTGTTGTTGTTGCTGTTGCTGCTGCTGTTGGTGGTGGTGAGAGCAGGAAAGGCAAGATGACGAGAGAGAGAGAGAGAGAGAGAGAGAGAGAGAGAGAGAGAGAGAGAGAGAGAGAGAGAGAGAGAGAGAGAGAGAAAGAGAGAGATAGAGAGAGAGAGAGAGAGAAAGAGAAAGATAAAGAGAGAGAGAGAGAGAGAGAGAGAGAGAGAGAGAGAGAGAGAAAGAGAAAGATAAAGAGAGAGAGAGAGAGAGAGAGAGAGAGAGAGAAAGAGAGAGAGAGAAAGAAAAAAAATCCAAATGGGGGTCGGGGGGTCGGGTGGAAGTGTTGGGGGGGGGGGGGGGGGGTCAGGGTAAAGGGTAAGAAGGAAGGAGTGATAAGGGCAAGCGGTGAGGGAGTAGAGATAGGGGAGGGGAGGGAGGGGAAGGTAAGGGAGGGTAAGGGGTAAGAGAGAGGGGCGATGGTGATGGGGATATGGGGGTGATGATGGGGTAGATGATGAGGGTGAAGAGTGAGGGAGGGGAGGGTTGGGTGGGGTGAGAAGGATGGGGGTATGGGCTGCAGATGGGGAGGGTCAAGGGGAATGGGTTGAAGGAGGGGGGGAGAAGGTAATGGATTGAGGGAGGAGAGGATGATGGGGGGAGGAGTGATGGGGTAGGAAGTGAGGGAGAAGGTGAAGGAGGAGAGGGTAAGGGAAGTAGGAAGTGAGGGAGGAGAGGGTGATGGGAGTAGGGAGTGTGGGAGAAGGTGAGGAAGGTAGGGAGTGAGGGAGGAGAGTGTGATGGGGGTAGGGAGTGAGGGAGGAGAAGGATAGGAGGAGAGGATGAGGGAAGTAGGAAGTGAGGGAGGAGAGAGTGAGGGGGGAGGAGGTGAGGAAGGAAGGGAGTGAGGGAGGAGAGTGTGATGAGGTAGGAAGTGAGGGAGGAGAGAGTGAGGGGGGAGGAGGTGAGGAAGGTAGGGAGTGAGGGAGGAGAGTGTGATGAGGTAAGAAGTGAGGGAGGAGAGGGGGAGGGGGAGGGGGGGTGAGCAGAGAGGCAAGGGCAACACCACCACTTAGGAACCTCAGAAGTTCATAGCCGGAGGAAGTTTTGAAATTGTAGAGATGCTTAAAACTTTTTTCTTTTCTCTCTGACGGTGTATATTAGCCTATTATTAACACGCTGTGTCTGTTGGAGGTGTTAATTGCCTCGTGGATGTCAGCAATTACACCGGTGTTTTAGTTTAAGTTTTCCAACCTCTCTGTCGTAAGGAAAACAAAACAGTGGATTTCCTTTGGTGAGAAGCGTGGTTTGCGTGAATAAATGAATATAAATATCAGTGCTTGACACGTGTGAGTGTGGTTGCGTGTGCTTGCACTTAATTATATGTCTGTGACATGCGTGTTCATACGCGCG
>NC_061823.1:15861377-15863877 GCF_019202785.1 Penaeus chinensis | reverse complement strand
AACTCTGTACCACGCTATCTAATCGTAATTTTGAATATTTGACTAAAAAACAAAAAACAAAAAACAAAAAAACAATATGCCACATACTTTTTTTGCATACTTTTGTAAGCTAAGTTGGTATTTGCATTTGGTTTTGTGGTGAAATTCCTATTTTTCTGCTGTGTTTATACATACATACATACATACATACATATGTATATATATATATATATATGTGTGTGTGTGTGTGTGTGTGTGTGTGAGTGTGTGTGTGTGTGTGTGTGTGTTTGTGCTTGCGTGTGTGTGTGTATATATAAACTACCATCCTATTCATAGTTACATTGATTTATCTTTAAAACCTCCTGAATAGTTGATTTCTTATTACAAAAAAAAAAAAAAAAAAAAAAACGAACAGGGAATACTTGCAATAAGTCAATACAATACTTAATATCTTAGTTTCGTGTACAAAGTATGTTTATCATGCGAGGGAATCTGTAAGAGGGTTTAAGTTCGAGAGAAAGTAAAACTCAAAACCGTGTGTGAGTTTTTGCGTTGAAAAGTGACTTTGCAAAGCTGCTTCACAAAGTCCTTCGATGATTTGAGATATGCAAGAAAATGTGACAGAAATAAACTTATTATGGCTGTTGATAAGTATTCGCGCTGACATTAATTAATAACACTAATGATGATGACCATAAGGGTAGAAATGAGGATGATGATAATGATAATGACAATAATAATGATAATATTAACAATAATCATAATGATAATACTAATGATGATGATGATGATAATGATGATGATGATAATAATAATAATAATAATAATAATAATAATAATAATAATAATAATAATAATAATAATAACAGCAACAACAAGATAATAATAGTAATAATACAATGATAAGAATAACAACAATATTCATAATGAAAATGATAATTATGATATTAATAATAACAATAACGATAATAACAAGAGCAAAAACGATTCCAAAATAACCACTACTAATATTACTATTTATTATTAATTCATGAAATTTCATTACATAATAAAATTGTAAAAATGACATTGAGGTTGAAGAGAAGGAAAGTGTTCATTATGATGATGATGATGATGATGATGATGATGATGATGATGATGATGATGATGAGGATGATGATGATGATGATGATGATGATGATGATGATGATGATGATGATGAGGAGGAAGATGATGAGGATGACGATGACGATGACGATGACGATGACGATAATATAAAATAATAATAACAAGAACGACAATAATAATAATAATAATAATAACACTAATAATAACAAGAACGACAATAATAATAATAATAATAACACTAATAATAACCCTAATAATAATTATAATAATGTGATCCGATCTCATCTCCACCTCCTGCTCTGGCCTTTCTCCACACTTTTTTTTTCTCCCATTCACTATTTCTTTGCGTACGACTCACTTGTATGGTTTCGTGCATGACTTTTCAAGAAGACCTCTTACAACATGCGGCTGAGATGAGCAGGAACATGACGAATTTTCTGAAAGAAATCTGCCACTATGCAAGCACGAGAGGAAGAAGAAATGATCTTATCTTATAGGAAGGAAGGAGAGGAAGAGAGGGAGGGATGAGGGGAGGGGAGGGAGAGGGAGGGAGGGCGGGTGAAAGGAAGGGAAAGAGGGAGAGTGGGAATGAGAGAAGGGGGAGGGAAAGAGAGAGAGAGAGTGAGAGAGAGAGAGAGAGAGAGAGAGAGAGAGAGAGAGAGAGAGAGAGAGAGAGAGAGAGAGAGAGAGAGAGAGAGAGAGAGAGAAGGGAGGGAGGGAAGGAGGGAGAGGGAGGGAGGGAGAGAGAGAGAGAGAGAGAGAGAGAGAGAGAGAGAGAGAGAGAGAGAGAGAGAGAGAGAGAGAGAGAGAGAGAGAGAGAGAGAGAGAGAGAGAGAGAGAGAGATAGATAGAGAGAGAGAGAGAGAGAGAGAGAGAGAGAGAGAGAGAGAGAGATAGATAGAGAGAGAGAGAGAGAGAGAGAGAGAGAGAGAGAGAGAGAGAGAGGAGAGAGAGAGAGAGAGAGAGAGAGAGAGAGAGAGAGAGAGAGAGAGAGAGAGAGAGAGAGAGAGAGAGACAGAGACAGAGACAGAGAGAGACAGAGCAGAGTAACGGAGTAAACGTGCTTAAAAATGAATGCTATAAAAATAAAAGACAGTGAATAAATATTGAAATCAAGTTTGTACTGTGGGAATATAGACACAAATATGTGTTTATTTTGAGAATCTGTCTTTGTAGCGTTACACTTCACTTGTAATTCTGGTTATTAATGTTTCAACACCACGACACCGTGTATTTTGGTAATAAAAATACTAGATCTTTCAGTTTATTGGTCTGTTTCTGTCGAGCTATCTTTTCATCTAGAAACATGCAAACATACAATCAGGAACACACACACACGCACACAATCAGACACACACACACACACACACACACACACACACACACACACACACACACACATACACACACACAC
>NC_061823.1:15851377-15853877 GCF_019202785.1 Penaeus chinensis | reverse complement strand
AAACAGGGAGATAGGATGTAAAGGAAAAGGGGAATGGAAAGGATGGAGTAGTAGCGATAGGAAATAGACAGTAGTTGAGAAGGTTATAGATAATACAACCGCGTATTATCTGCCTGTTTTTTTTTTTTTTTTTTTTTTTTTTTTTTTTTTTTTTTTTTTTTTTTTTTTTTTACGTATCTCCAGCCAAAATGCTACCCTTTTTATATTAACAGCGTATGAAATACTAGCGTTCTGGCAATGTTATAATTTCTTTACATAAATTACACAACGGACAACCAAAATACGACCATTCTGCTACCAATTGCACAGGTTCCCAGCATCAGCTTAGTCACTTTCTGCACCCAATTTGGTATACATCACTACCTAAATTGTTACCTGTACAATACCATTCTGATACCTTTCCATTCTCAAGATGTTCCTTTTCTATTACCAATATGTGACTTTCATGTGTAAAGGGAATAAAGTGTATATATATTAACGTTTTCTGTTTTTATTCATTATATACAGAATGGCGGAACACCTGAACGGTTGTTAGCTTTTTTGAAACATATGACAAAGAAAAATGAATAGATCGAAAATGTGGAGACTAAACTAACACTATCACTAAGGCAACTGGATCTTAAAAACGAAAAAAAAGAGAAAAAAAAGAGAAAAGGGAGACAGAAAGAAAGAAAGAAAGAAAAAGAAAGAAACTTCCTTGGGATCAGATGACAAACTCAATTAAGAATTGGTTGAGTCATCAGTTATGCTCCTTACGTTTGCAGAAATTATTACTTTCTTATTACCTTAAGTTTAGCAAGCAAACATTGAGAAGAAAGCTAAAAATGGAGATATATTATGCATGAAACTGTTGATACATTAATGAACTAAATGTTTACGTAAATATGTGATTTTTTCACTGTATATGAATGTCGATATTAATGTTTGATTATGATTATATGCTATAATGACTCAGCACAGAAATAAACTTCAAGGAAATTACATTGTTTTTATGACTTGTTAAATTATACTCAAAGTCTAACGCAAGAAATATACGGAAGGATGAAATAGCCATAATGAGAATTGCTTTTGATATAGATTGGTAGGTAAATAGACGGATACATAGATAAACAGATAGATAGATAAAGATATAGGTAGATAGATAGATAAATTAATGGATAAAGAGATGACTTAATAGATAAATAACAGATATATCGATAGAGACAAACAGGCAGACAGACAAATAGATAGACATATAAATGGATAGATAGATAGACAGAGAGAGGGGGGAGGGGAAGGGAAAAAGAGTAAGAAAGACCCATCCAGAGACAGACAAACAGACAAACAGACAAACAGTCAGACAGATAGGCAGGCAGATAGATAGACACATATAATCTTCACATCCGTAATCATCAATCATCCCACTAATATCTCTTTCTTCATTCTCCTTTTTTATTATGTTGGTCTGATTACGTCTGTTTGTTTATCTCTGTCTGTTCCTTTATGTTGACCGTCTAATGTCTTCTATTTATTTATCTTTTTCCTTTTTTTTTCTCGTCTGCGTCTTCCTAAAGTATCTGGTTGGTCAACGGATCGATGCGTTTTGAGACATGTCTAAAAAACACTAATATTTGTTCGCTTTTTTTTTTTTTTTTTTTTTTTTTGTGTCATTCTTGGTTAGTTGCCAGTTATTGTTTTTCTTCTGATAGACGTGTCCATTTCTTTGACACATCCCTGTTTTTTTAACGTAAGCTGTAAAAGGAATTTGGAGGAATATGTTGGATGTTCGGAAACATTTTATCCTATTTATTTCTATTCTTAGTTTTATCACGAACATTACTTTCTTTTTTATGGCATCGATGCCGTTAGCGTTAAGGTTCGTGAGCCATAGGAAAAGGAAGAGAGAGAGAGAGAGAGATGATAGATAGATAGAGAGAGAGAGAGAGAAAGAGAGAGAGAGAGAGAGAGAGAGGGAGAGAGAGAGAGAGAGAGAGAGAGAGAGAGAGAGAGAGAGAGAGAGAGAGAGAGAGAGAGAGAGGGAGGGAGGGAGGGAGGGAGGGAGAGGGAGAGAGAGAGAGGAGGGAGGGAGAGAGAGAGAGAGAGAGAGAGAGAGAGAGAGAGAGAGAGAGAGAGAGAGAGAGAGAGAGAAAGAGAGAGAGAAAGATAATTCTTTTCTTCTCTAAACACTCATCTAAAAACTACTAAGCAAAATTTTCCTAACCTCTCAGGTGGCCTTTGATGCCAATTAAGATTCAAGCTGTAACAAAAAGACAAACAAACTATTTTTACAGAGCCATTAGAGCATACCTCATTTTCATAATTTCGTGAGAGACTTAAATATACACTGAAAGACACGGACACCAACCTGCATATACACTTATTCTATTAACAAAAAACAAAAAATCCTTTTGTCTGTTCAGAATAAACGCACTTCTTGAATATTGTCAACCTAGAACTTAGATAAAGACAATAATATTTGTATATACAGTTAGAAGAGAAAAATAAAATATTTTTAGTTATC
>NC_061823.1:15821377-15828877 GCF_019202785.1 Penaeus chinensis | reverse complement strand
AAGTTACTCCCACTAAACTGTCAACATCAATTCTAATACAAATCAAGAAAATGTTAGCAAAGGCATCTCTGCCACCCAGGCTTTTGGATGCGAAGGCGACCCGAGAAAACCCACTTTTGACTTAACAAAATTTTGACTAAACTGAAAGTAAGTAGCATGACTGAACGGTTTCAAGGGTCGTGGGGGTAGACGGATTTTATTCCTCTGCTGAGTGTGCCGAAGATACAATGGTAAGAAAAACAGGTTTAACCAAATTCTTTTATTCTGTAATCTAATAACGATAAACAGGTTAGTAATAATAAATATCAGAATGTGACAGGGATATTCTTTTCCTAAATCACTTCATATCTACGGATAACTTCAATCTTTTCTTTACCCATTAGTTATAAGTCAATTATCCTTACGATTAATATAATAAAAATAAACGGGGTTGGAAACCATTAACCCTCTCCTTTTTCTGTTATTACAAGGACAATAAGTCATCAATCCCTCCTTTCCTTCACGTTTTCCCTCTCCTACGATTTACCCTCGTTTATTGTTCCTGTTACAACTCATTACAATCACCTGTAACAAATCCCGTTGCTATATGAAGGGAAAAAAGAGAGAAAAAAAAAGAAAGAAAAGAAAAGAAAAGAAAAAATATTCCGAACAACAACAGCTAACGTAAACATGTATGTTGTTTCGCCTAATTTTCCTCAACCTTTTACGGTCTCTGCGTGCGAGATGAAAGCAGCAAATCGTTTCTGTTTTTACAATTCATTTCATATGAATCTAACATCTATATGAATCTACTTATCAAGCATTACACCCTTCAGTTACTGTGTAAGATAAGATTTTTAACACCAGGCACTCAATATACCTGTTTGCGAGATGAAAGCAACAACTCATCTCACATAAAACTTGATGATAAAACTGCTTACTACGTCCAGCCTTGAATTATAACATTTAAACAAATGAACCATTTATGAATGATTATTATAATTTACTCTGTTAGTTCTGATATGCCTTCAAATAAAAAAAATAGTAAATGAACGTTTTGGTTGTGTATACAAGTACACACACACACACACACATACTCATACACATACACATGCACATACACATACACATACACTTACACTTACACTTACACTTACACTTACACTTACACTTACACTTGCACTTGCACTTGCACTTGCACTTGCACTTACACTTACACATACACATACACATACACATACACATACACATACACACACAGATATATATATATATATATATATATATATATATATATATATATATATACTCATGTATATATATATATATATATATATATATATATATATACATTATACATATATCATATATCAGTGTGTATGTATGTTTATGTACATGTACGCGAAAGAGACCTAAAGACCATTCAAATGAACGCAATAAGCATATGCCTTTTTTCTTTCGTCTCTCTTTTTGTCATTTTTTTTTTTTTTTTGGGCCCACTCATAAAACTTTGGTAAACACGCCGGGCGGCCAAAGTTACACGAAGATGAAAAAGAATTGACGAGTCTAACGAAAATTCTGACACAGGGAAGGAAAATCGAGGTTCAGGCAGCAAAGTTGGACTTCAATTTGTTTCGCTTCGACGCCGAGAAGAAAAATAAAAATAAAGTAAATATATAAAGAAGAATGTATATATAGACTTTTTATTTTATTTTATTGATTTTCTTCTTTTGTATTTTTTGAAAATGTTCCCTCTTTTTTTGCTTAATCTATATTTTTTTTTCATCTTTTGAAAGAATGTTAAGGGGAAACGAAAATATTACTTTAGTTTATGTATTCCTTTAATTCTGCTTTTAGTTTCTATTATTTTTTTTATTTTTTTATTGGGATTATTTTTAGTTCCTAGACCTTCTTTCTTCTTTGTAAAATAAAAAAAAAGAAATGTATAGAAGCCTTGGAAAGCGTTAGGAAGGTCGATTCCCTTAACTACAAGTAAAGAAAAATCGGTTCGGTTCACACGGAAAGTCCGCCATGTAAACATTGCGTAATAGGTATCGTTAGTGTTAGTAATCATGAAAGAAAATGTTGTGTGGAAGAATGTTGACAATGTGCGTGTGTGTGTGTGTGTGTGTGTGTGTGTGTGTACATGTACTTCTAAATGTATACGTATACTAGTATACATATGTATGTATATATATATATATATATATATATATATATATATATATTAGATATATGTATATGTATATATATGTGTATATATACATATATATGTATATATTATATAAATATATATATATTGTTTTTTATATATATATATGTTTACACACACACACACACTCACACACACATCTATACACACATACATACATACATACACACATACACACACACGTACATATATATATATATATATATATATATATATATATACATATGCATACATACATATACTCACTGTCAGCTTTATTTTCGTAATTAATATATTGTGAAAATACACTACTAATGAAAAATTTAATTAAATCAAATAATTTATGATATAAAAACCTTAAGAGAGAAATCTCAGCACAAAATAACCTTCGTCAGGGATCGTTATGAACGAATTAAATATAACGAATTACCAGTTCACATCTTTACCCTTGAAAAAAAAAAAAAACAATAATAATAACAAAATAAAATCAAATAAGCAGCAAAAACCAAACCAGAAAAAAAAAAATCAGAATGTATTTCGCCCAAAATGACATACTGTTTTGCGACAGCGAAAAGAGTAACACATCAGTCCATATCATTCACTGTATTATTCTGTTACAGTTGTGTGTGATTTCATGTAATTTGTGATTTGATGGTCTGACCCGTTCGGTTGACATGACACGGAAAAGGGAAATCCACACGAATGCTGAAACATAAAAAGAGATATGAAAAAGGATGGAATCTCTATATATATTTATACTCAAACACACACATATCTATCTATCTATCTACATACCTTTCTATTGATCTGTCTATCTATTTATGATCTATCTATAAATAAATAAATACACTCACATACTGTATATACATACATACATACATACATATGTATATATATATATATATATATATATATATATATATATATATATATATATATATATATATGTGTGTGTGTGTGTGTGTGTGTGTGTGTGTGTGTGTGTGTATGTGTGTGTGTGTGTGTGTATACAGTATATATATGTACATTTGCATAACAGTATCTTTGCTATTATCAATATGGGGTATCAAATACTAGCGACGCAGGACAAACATGAAATTCTAGCCAAGATGCCTGACAGCCGTGACCAGTTCGACCCCAGTGCCCAACGCCGTGCACGTATTACTTGCAAGACTTACATAACAGACATGTATTTTATCTCAGCACCAGACATCCTAAGAACGTTATTTGGTTCGTTAATTATTAAGATTTCTTTTCTCACTTTTCGGAATTATAATCGTATTCCTTTTGTGTTTGGGTAAAGAGCGTGACAATGCCGCCTGTCGGAATTGCAAATGGCATGTGTAACGATTACAATAACAGTCCCTCTCCTGACCTTTAACATGAGAAAGGATTTGTTTTTTTATTAACAAGCAGTCGGGATTGTAGATTCCATTTTTTCGAAATTCGTGACCACTCTCCTGTCTGGGATTTGATCTTATCTCGGACTAAGTGACTCGTATATGTCGAAATATCAACACCGACAGCAGGTAAGAAAATTAAAATCAGATGGTGCTATATATGTATATATATGCATATATATATATATATATATATATATATATATATATATATATATATATATACGTATATATATGTATATATTCATATACATATATATATATATATATATATATATATATGTATATATATATTTACAGCCATTCACTCCACTGCAGGACAAAGGGCTCTCTCAATTCACTATTGAGAGGTAATATGTCAGTGTCAAACCTTGCCTGATTGGATGCCCTTCCTAATCAACCGCGGTTCGGAGCGCTAACGCTTGTGCCACGGCGGCGACTTACCCCATCGACACCTGCGTTTGACTTCTCAAGGCGAGATGTCGAGCCAGCAGTCAGAGCGCATGCAATTTTACGACTGCCGCGACGGAGAATTAAACTCGGGACCACGAGGGTCGGAGTCCAGTGTTCTAACCGCTTGACCATCGCAGCAGTCATATGTGTATGTGTGTGTGTGTGTGTGTGTGTGTGTGTGTGTGTGTGTGTGTGTGTGTGTGTACATATATAAATGCATATGTATCATAGAGGCCTATGAATGAGTTTACTTATAAGTCTACATATGCACGTTTATATAAAGAAACACATTTAAAAAAGCAAATTAATATCAATATATGTTAAGATGAGAGTCATGCATTATTAATATCAATTATTGTAATTACTGACGTCCGTAATATCAGCAATAACTATGTGAAAAAAAAAAAAAAAAAAAAAAAAAAAAAAAAAAAAATATATATATATATATATATATATATATATATATAATATTTCCTGATATTGATAACAAAAAGAAAAAAAGATGAAAGAAATATATACAATTTTAACAAAAACTTATTGTTACCAGATATTCTTTAACAAAAAACTTACTGTTACATACACTGTCGTTCATAAAAGCCATCCATCCGAACGCAGGTCAGAACACTGTTGCCAGAGTGAGGTTTAAAAACAATAAGCTTAAAGCAATTAGATCTCAACAACCAGTATTTAAGATCTCTTTTGTTTGAAATATGTTTCCTCGTTATTAATTTATGAAGAAATACTATATAAAAAGAATATACGACGTATGTAGGACGAGATCCACTGTGTTGACTCATTGATTACCATAAAGTCTGCTAAACCATGTATTTGCCTCGTTTCAGACGACGGCCATGACATAACCTGTTTGATTCCCGAATTCACGTTATCTTGCTTTGATATCTGGCTTATCTAAATCGGATTAATCGTTTTCCATTTGGGTCATTCAGCTAAAACACCTACGGAGGATCCTGCGATGTGCTTTCAGTGTGAACTTAGATAAAGACAAAAGAAGGGTTTTACATTGGATAATATGCTGTGAAAGGGCAGACGAAAACGGCTTTAAGTCTCATCATAAAGCTCTGTCCATATTATGGATATTTTCCCCTATGGATATGTCTTCAGTAAGATTCGCACGAATTTTTAAATCGTCGTGTGTTTTTTTTTTTTTTTTTTCTTCTTCTTCTTCTTCTTCTTCTTCTTCTTCTTCTTCATTGTGGTTTGTTACCAATAACGTGCGTGTAAGCATATTGAACTAAACTATATTCCTATTTTCTTAAGCAATGCGTAATGTGCATGGAATGTAATTATCAGAGGGTCCATGTGTTAGTTATCCATTGTTATATATTAGGTAATAGTGGAATGTTACCAACAAGTTTAACTTTGTAAGTGTAGAAACTGAGCTGTTGACGAATGGTGACCCGTTTGCTATTTTTGTAAGACTCTAAAAGCAATATTTTGGCTGCTCCTTATACCCTGCAGTTGCTGTAATTCCCATAAATGTATAAGTACAACGATGAATGAGTGATTTCGTGAGTCCCAGATGGAAACAATTGTCCCTCATAAAGAAAAGATTTTGATAATGGCCAGGGTACATTGCATCAACCACACCCTTTAGTGAGACTTTTTTTCATATTTTAATAGAACTATGAATTTATGAATTATTAAAGAGGTAAAATATTGTCGCAAGTAAACACCTTCATATAGCCATCATGATAATTTATTAGTGTTGCAGAAAAAGAAAAACTTGCAACCTGTTTGGTGCAATATGAGTGAAAGAAAAACATGATTTACAACTCTAGTTCCCTTTAAATCTGCATATCTTTATTTATTTATTCCGTTTAGTGTGGCATTTGAGTATAATCATGTCATTATGCTTATTTGTCTCGAAAAATATATTTGCTCTATGCTTGACTTGATGTAGACTTTGTGTGTATAGAAAAAGCTACTGCATTCGGTCAACACTCAGAACACAATGATATTATTTTACGGTGTTTTAGAATGATATTTTCTGTTATTTCTAAGGATTAGTCAATTTTTTTGCTGCCCCCAACATGTAGTTAGGCACGTTTATAGTGTAGGTAATTATTTACAGAAGGATCGACTGAAATGCAGGCTGTTTGACATTACCCTACTTAAACTTGCATAATTCCAGCTCGGTCGTGTTTAATAATTCTCATGACATCAGGTATAATGTGGAGACTGACTGTTATGCTGAAATAATACTCGGTATTATACTGAAACATTATATAGACATAAATGTGTTCAAGTTTTCAGATTTTAATGATTTTCAATGACGATATTAAATGTTACTATTTTTCATTTTCTTTTTTTTTCTTTTTTTTCTGCTTCGTGTTCTTTTTCACATATTTTACATGCCTTTCCATCTACCTTTTCTCTGTTCTCTTCTACTGCATTCGAGTGCAAATAAAAGAAAGAGAAAGAGAAGAAGAAAGAAGAGAAGAAAAAAGAAAAAGAAGAAGAAAGAAGAGAAGAAAAAAGAAAAAGAAGAAGAAAAAGACGAAAAAAAAAGAAAAAGAAAATGTGTTTCTTTTTGTTGCAAAAATATACGCCATTGATCGCTGTGTGGCAGAAATTGGAAATCAATCTATTCTGGCCCGAGAACAAAACGTTAATTTATGCAACAGTAGCAAACAAATTATGCAACTGAACGGACGCCAATTCATAACAATAATGCTATATGTAACCGAAAATTTCACTGACGTTCTACCGCAAAACAATTTATTGTCTTCGTCTTAAAAAGAGGAAAAAAAAGGAGGAAGAGGGAGAGAAAGAGGGAGAGAAAGAGAAAGAGAGAGAAAGAGAGAGAAAGAGAGAGAAAGAGAAAGAGAGAAAGAGAAAGAGAAAGAGAGAGAGAGAGAGAGAGAGAGAGAGAGAGAGAGAGAGAGAGAGAGAGAGAGAGAGAGAGAGAAAGGAAGGAAAAACAGGAAGGGAATGAAAAAAGTTACCTCATCCTCTGCCAGACGACGTTAACAACCACTGATTCCTGAATGTTTTAAAAGCTGAAATTTCAGAGGAACTTTAGATATGTTCTGGGAATTAGCCAGAGGGTAGGGTGGGGTGGAAGGGGAGGGGAGGGGTTCGCTGGCTGTGCTATCTGTCTGTCTGTCTGTTCTTTTTTTTAACCTCTCTCTCTCTCTCTCTCTCTCTCTCTCTCTCTCTCTCTCTCTCTCTCTCTCTCTCTCTCTCTCTCTCTCTCTCTCTCGCTCTCTCTCTCTCTCATCAACTGCCATGCCACGGAATTAGTGAGTGGAATGATACTTAAGATAACCTTACTTTACCTTAAAATCCTGTTTTATATAACTTATATTTATATATATTATATTACATAAAACACAAACACACACGAGCGCGCGCGCGCTTGTTCAAAAGCGATTTCCTTACCTCGCGTTTACCAAAATAATAATTATCCATATAGGTCACCGTTAATGACATGAACGAAAAAGTAATCACTTGAAC